>NC_082383.1:2066014-2321014 GCF_031168955.1 Gadus macrocephalus
TTGTTCAGTAACACAAGCAGCAGGCCCCACAACAACGATTGGAATTGTAATTTCAAGGGGTTCTTGAGTAGAATTGCATCAGATTCTTGTAAATTTAATCGATTATTCAGACCACTTCCACACTTTTCAACACGGCAATCACTCTTCTTCTTGGAAATAATTGGTGTATTTTCCACAGAAGTTATTGTTTTTTTCTCTCTCGACCAATTTGGCCAGGGAACCGTGGTAGGAATGTTTCTAAGCAGGCAGCGTCTTAGAGTACCATATTAAGCGCTATATACATTGTATTTATTATTATATATTATTATCGTCGTCGCAGGGGCAGCGTCTGAGGAGTGAGAAACACCCTCTAAAGTACACACAGTTTCCACAGTTGTGAAAAGCTCTGATAACAACATATTGTATAATTTTGGGAGAATGTATGGCTGCGTTGAGCAGGACACAGTGTCAATTCGGAATTTACTCAGCATTAGATAGTAGAGAACTTGAAGTCGGATGAAAACGCATTTGATGGCAGAAAGGAAAAAAAACATGATTTTGCCAAAAGTCCAGACCCACGAGACATAAAGCCAAGCAATTCACGATCCCCTGTTTATTCTGAGCCAAATTAAATCCCTCGGATTCAAACTAATCTGCCTCTGTGTGTGTTAACCAAAACCTTGTCCAAAAAATGTAAATAATGGAAGCTGGCATGTTTGTGATTAAGCTCTTAATTTACATGATGGAGGGCCAACCTTCCTTCTCCCAGAGGAGAGAGAGAGAGAGAGAGAGAGAGAGAGAGAGAGAGAGAGAGAGAGAGCACAATATTGGCTTTATTGCATTTAGTAAAGTCAAGCTGACAATAAGATAATTAGTTCATAAGACTGAAGCTGCTCCTGTTGACATTGTCAGTAAACAACGCTCATGCCAAATCAGAACTGTTGCAATGATCTGTGATGAGTTTGAAGTCCTTTTGCCAAGTGGTTTCATAAACGGAGCTTGAGTTTCAATGTTCTTCCAAACTCACTGTGACGATCAAATTGTTGAAGATTGTAGATAATTTCCCTCTCCTCGAAGCCATTTAGGAGATCCACGAGGCTTACGCTTACGGCGTAACACTTAAACCCATGGACTCATGGATAAAATATGCACAAAGGCATTGCTTAAAAAAAAACAAAATCCGTTTTTCAGCAAGCCCTGACAAGTACGGTTCTCAAACACTGGCCTCGTTTCACACCCTCATTACCAAAGCCCTGCCACGGCATCGTGTTCTGCATCCCGCCACACTGACGCCAACGTTAAGACAACAAAGTGACTAAAAATGAAAGACCCCAAATCTCTTAAAAAATTTAGTTTCAAAGACAGTCTCATGCTTTGCCTCACAGCAGCAGAGAAAACATGTGGTCCAGAAACACCAAGGGGAGGGCTGAGACACAAACCAGAGGCATCTGGGGGACCTGAGTCTCATCAGGATCCAAAGAAAACATGGGTAGAAGCAGAAAAGCAAGATCAGAGATTTATCTGTGGTTTATCTTCAGCACTGCCTACATCGAGGGCCACAAAAAGAACACTACATAGCATGTTACCACAATATGATTACGCATATCCTCTTTAGAGTCATGCAACCGACCATGACCCTCGTCATCATTCCAGCCTATTCTTCTGTAACAAACAGTCTGCCAGTTTAGCAACAGCGGCATGTACAACAAAAACACGCACTCTTCTCAGAGCCCCTGTCTAACACACAGCCAAACACCCTGAGGTGTGTAGCACCGTTAAACAAACCATGTTATACAATCACAACATGTCCGTAGCCCACCACCTCTCCGCCACACATTGGAGATCGATGCGGTGCAGATCAGCAGGAGGTGACCGCTGAGGCCCCGGTCGAATCAACACGGCTGACCCAGAGCCTCCTCGAGGCGAGCCTACTGAACACACGCGTGGACTTACGGAGGTGAAGTTGTGCGCGCCGCAGGACTCCCCTCGGTACTTGCAGGAGAGCAGCATCTCGTCCAGCTGGTGGCTCAGGCGATCCATAAACTCCAAGTTGGTGCCTTCAAAGTTCCTGGGCGGTAGAAACAGCCTGAAGTCCGAGAGCTTCTTAAACCACGACTGTCGGTCCTCCTGGAGCAGGTCCAGGATCATGGGCCTCACTGTCCGGTTGGCCAGCAGCAGACCCAGCCAGTGGCCCGCAAAGTACAGGTCGCTCTTGGTGAGCTTGTAGAGCCGGATGGGGTTGTTGTTGCAGATGGTGACCGTGGGGAAGGCCAGCTCCTTGGCCCACTCCGTGTGCATGCGGGTGTGGGTGGGGAAGGACAGCCAGTGCAGCAGGCGGTTGGAGGACCAGGACAGCAGCAGGCCCATGGAGGTGCACATGGCCAGCATCCAGAAGGCCCGGCGGCCCATCGACCCCCCCGGGACGCACACGTGCCGGAGGCCGTGCAGGCGTGTCCTGGACAGCAGGCTGGAGGTTATCTGGGCCAGGCTGGGCTTGGCCGGACGTGGCCGGCGGACCTTCCTGGTCACTGCGGCAGGGGAACCCCGCTTGAGGCAGAGGCCGTCCATGGCCATGGCTGCCCACAGCACTCCTATAGCTGCCGACAGGGCCTCGTTTCCATGCCAGGCCTCAGGGGCTGGGCTCCACATGTGGCTCCAGGGTAACCAGAATCCCCAACGCTGTAATCCACTACTGGATGCCCGTCGTCTGCCTCGTGGTTCCCCTCAAATCGCAGGCGTCTTGAGAACTGGCACAGACTCGCCGGTGGGCGGGAAACAAAGTCTCTGATTCTGGCGTTGGTTTCTTTTTTTGGCACTGATTTCACCCTTGTCTGCTCATTAGTCGGTCTCTCTCTCTCTCCTTACTATCCGTTCTTCACACTCGTCCTCAGATAACTCCAAACCTCCCCAGTCGGCAGGGTAGTCAGCCCCCTTGCGATAGTGCTCCGAGCAAGGTTGTTCCCTGGCTGTGAGTGACTCCACAGTCCTCCGCGGAGACAGCGGACCAGAGCGGATTAGACGGACCGGGCTGAAGCCCAAGGAGGAGAGCGAGAGCGAGAGGGAGGGGGACAGGATCGGGGAAAGTGAGACAAGGAGCCAGAACACACAGCAGCGGAAAACGTCACAGACACTAGAGACATGGAAATAAAGTAAAATGTGTGTTAAGAAGAAAAACCCACACACATTAAAGAGCAGTGAGTCAAGAACAGAGCTCGTCTCCCCCGTCTCCCTGGAGTCCCCCCTCCTGAGTCAGGCTGTCTCTCTTGGCTCTTCAGTCGCTCTCTCAGGCTCTGATCATCGTTCCAAGCCCTGCGACACGGCAGCCGTTCCAAACAATCAGCTCCACAGTCATTAAGTCCGGGGACATTTAGCTTGATCGCCGTGGTCTCACGCTGTTGCTGTGCTCACTTTCCGCCTCTTCAAATCGCTCTGCGAGTCCCTCTCCTACCTTCTCCTCCTCCTTCCTCTCTCCCTCTTCGCTGAGCAGCGACTGGCGGAGGTCTCCCGCGAGAGCAGCCAGACACAATCCTCCCCACCCCCCTCACGCTCTCCCGATCAGCGGCTCACTTGGCCCGCGTCCACGGTCACATGCGCAGAGAGCGCGCCGCTCTGCCAACAGAGAGGAGTGCGCCGGTGCGCGCCGGGGAAAGTACACACTCTCAGTGGTCGCGTCTCACCGGACCCCGCAGGAGGGGCAGTCTCTCCTCCGTCGCCTGCTGTCCTCCTGCTCTCCTCAAACCGGTCTCTCCTTCTGCCTCTTGTGTGTGTTACACTTGTCTCTCCTCGCTGCTGCGACGCACGTCCTCACTACCTCATGGTGCTTCTTTATCCATCGCTTCGGTCCTTTCTAAAAATAAACATCCTCCTCTCCGACATCAACTTCCGACGATGCTCCGCCCCCGTCCCCCGTCGCCACTTTGCAGGGTGTCAATCAAAATGCCGCTGATTCCACCCTCCGCCAGGACTTCCCCCCCCCGTCCCTCTCCACCCACTTCCACCTTCTGTTCTCCACTTAGCGCGCTCTCTCTCTCTCTCTCTCTCTCTCTCTCTCTCTCTCTCTCTCTCTCTCTCTCTCTCTCTCTCTCTCTCTCTCTCTCTCTCTCTCTCTCTCTCTCTCTCTCTCTCTCTCTCTCTCTCTCTCTCTGTGCCGCGGGCTCAACGTGTTCTCTCCCTCGCTCTGCCTTCCTCGCCCGGCTCAGGGGCTGCGTTCCCGTGCGTTCCCGGCTCTGAATAAGTTGCTCTCTCCTCCCCTCTGCGTAGGCAGCTTGGGATTAACTCGGTCTCTCGCTCTCTGTGCCCTGGTCGTCAGACAGCTTGTCCTCCCGGCGTGTCTCTCGTCCCTCCCCCACCCCCGTGCGGAGGATCTGTGTGTACAGCCAGCCAGCCACCGAGGAGGGTGAGCCTGGTTCACCCTCTCTCACGTGCGCACACGGAGCCGACCGCTGAACCCCCGCCCCCCGCTGTGCATCCGCTGCTACTGCCACCCCACGAGGCTTCCACAACTTCACCGGAGCAAGAGGCTGTGTGTGTGTGTGGGTTTGTGTGTGTGGGTTTGTGTGTGTGTGTGTGTTGGTGTTGGTGTTGGTGTGTGTGTGTGTGTGTGTGTGTGTGTGTGTGTGTGTGTGTGTGTGTGTGTGTGTGTGTGTGTGTGTGTGCAGGTAGGGGGTGGTATTGAATACAAATTAGAGTCTTTGAATATGCCTTTTGCATTGTTAATGTATTGTCCTCAACGGTAAAGCCATTTAGATAATGGTGCGAGAGAAGGTTGTGGTGATCTTCACTAACAATCACAAGACTGATTGTCGCATTATGACTTTTCACAGCGTTCTATCATATGAGACAAACTAAACTGCCAAGTTATGCATTTGATTTAAAGTCAAAATAACAGGAATCACATCTTGACAGCCTGAATGCAAACGTGCACATAGGAGAATCAGTAAGAAAATATACATGCCAACGATTGCAAGAGGGCGAGCCCAAAAATCGGATCAGATCACGTCTGATCCCACTCAGTCTGAGTACGTAGTTAAACAGCCCATGTTCACTCAAAAGGCTTATCTCGATAACAGTGTGCATCACATTTTTAAATCCGCTCATTTGCATTTAAATTGTGGAGGGTAAAACTCACCATTCTTCCTCCCTATACAGATCTTAGGAAGGAAGTTTTACTTTCATCTACGAGAGGGAATGAACATACTTGTCTTCTGATTCATGATTCAAATCTTTCCATTCCTTTCCTCATTTTGGACGCAAAATGCTAAAATGCTCAAATTGAAAGGGATAAAACATCGTCTCCGAAGGCCGCTTCCACAAAGTGCTGCCTTGCATTAGGATGAAAGTGTTTCTGTAACGAGTACAAAGACAGAGAGACGGAGCCTCCTGACCTTCGCCTGGCTCAGCCGCCCTCTGTTGTTTCACGGACCGGCTCTTCTGTCTCGTTGTAAGGAAGTTAAAACATGCCTGGCTCCATGGCAGCCCGCTCTGAATCCCTCTTCAGATACGTGAGAGAAACACCGTGGGCTAGTTTCATCCCGCAATGCAAACCCGAGCCGACTCGTGAGCCTTAAGACACTGTTCACTCTGTCACGCTGCATTAACGTAAACACACATTAAACCAAACAAGCGTGTGCGTGTCTTTGTGGGTGTGTGTTGGTGTGTCAGTGTTTGTGTGTGTGTGTGTGTACGCGTCAGGTCCAACAGAATCCTGGCTGTTAAAAGCTAAACTACCTTTTTGTCCGCTAACACCTAACACAACATATCAGGAACATAAAAATGTCAAGGACATACAAACACACACACACACAACATAATATAAAACACACACACACACACACACACACACACACACACACACACACACACACACACACACGACATAATACAAAACACACACACTAACCCTACAACATAATACAAAACACACAGACACACACACACACAAAGACACACAAAACCAAAACACACACACACACCCTAATACCTATTCGAGAGGTGCACACACCCAGCCTACACCCGGCATCAGAGGCATCCTTGTACAGAAGAATCCACAGACTGAATAATTAGCTCAGAGCCATGGTGAGGGCTTCAGACCAGCAGAGCGGTCAGTGTAACAACAGCTCAAAGGCTGCACACATCCCAATTGCAATCAGCGGGGTGAGTCCATGATTAATTAGAGATGTTGCGTGCCCCCTGAATATCATATTCAATTACATTACCTCCTCTCTTTTGCCTCGTTGGCACAATGGACCCTTCCTGTAACTGTGAAAGAAAACCTAAGCCAGCAGTCTGCAGACTTAACGGCTGAATGCCTCTCCTAACTGCCGAAGCACAAACCAACCGAGCCTCACCGGGAGACTTGCATGGAGTTGGGTTATGGGATGGCTGCTCACAATGGGTCGACTTGTCTTCATCAAACGCACATGTGCACATCGCATGTGCAGAGCTTCCACACCACGCAATGATGGGAACACTGTGTACCGTAGCGGAACGCGGACCAGAGAACCGAGCCAGGGTCCACTTGAAGACGTGTTCTTCCGTACGGTTCATGTGCACTCGGCTACGGAGAGCATCAGGGGGGGAAACTACCAGAGCAAAACACAAAGTGGACTGCTGCTTAATTGGTGCGCAGCACGTACCATTCCCATCCTCTGAACTGCACAGCCATAGCTGATTCAGGGGTTAGGGTGAGGGGGAGGGTAAGGGTTAGGGCTAGGGCTAGGGTAAGGGTTAGGGTAACGGTAGGGCAGGGGAGTGGAGCAGGGGGGATTCGACCTCAGTCACGGTGCAAATCAATCATACCCGATATGAAAAACGCCTTTAAATTCATGAGAAAAGTTAGATTCTGACTGAACGGCTCGCTTTTTTCTCCGTACTGTTTCAGACAGACAGCAAATCAAGCTTACGGAATCCAAAAAAAGGTGTCAGACTTGTCAGACGTTAAGAACTAGGTAGACTGATGTTGTTGGCATATGTGCTGATTTCATTCCTGCTTTAGAGTTGACTCAGCTCTAGTTTGGCTTTTAGAAACTTTAGAAGCCTTTTAAACATATTTTAAATAAAATAATATAACACATCAAATATATATACAGACATAAATCCATACAAACACACACATCTATATATGTTAATGTGCCCATATGACACCTCTGCATTTCCCTTCTGTCTTTTGTGAAGGAGTTAAAATATTATAATAAAAAACATGGATAAATGGTGTAAAATATGGTGTATAAACGGACATCAGAGGGGCTCTGCGTGGTTGGCTGCGGTCGCTATGGATGAATAGGAGGCTTTATGTGAGTGCAGACGGTACAGATTACAACCGCTCCAGCTACCGCGCTTTCAACACCCTGAACAGAGGCTTAAATACTAAGCTAATGCGTCCCTTGTAGTTTGTACTTGTAGTTTTCGATAAAATGGACAATGTATGATTTCAAATAAATCCAGGAAGCCTTATCTGTATTCAACGATACCAATTTTAAATCCACCATTTAAATCCTCCCCAAGTACTGGTGTGTCCTCTCGTGTACACCTTTGTTAAACCGTGTCTCCTATGATATCCCCCACTGATCCCGACTTGCATGGCCTGTCCAAGAGTGTGTCATTCCCAGAGAAACCCTTCCTGGTGTGTGGTCAGGAACAAGAGGTTAGTACGGGTGGCTCATTAGATCCACTGTGACCCAGAGCAGGGCCTATAGGACCAGGCCGTCCATCACGTGTCAGTCAGAGCGTCCAACCTTCACAGGCAGGGCCTGGGGGCTGTGCTGGGGCTGCTAGGGAATGGACGGCTACATGGACGGGCATATAAGGCCTCATCAACCAAACCGTCCAGGGTGCAAACCTGTCAGCCCAAGAAACAGAGACCCGTCAGCTGACACGGAGACTGGCAACCGGGGCACGGTATGGGATAATATAAGAAAATGTACGATATTTCTGAGAGGGGATAGAGCTGTTTGTTCTTCCCTCGCAGCGTTGCTTTCGCTCAGGGAAATATAAAGCAGGTGAAGGTAAAGGTATTGGACAAGTGTGTGCTGTAAAGAACTGCAAATGGTTTCACTGGGCTCCAGGGTTCTGTTCCAGGTAGTAGTGTAAACATGCTGGTTCCCCTGGTGGTGGAAGGCAAAAAGGCAGACTTCTTTGTAAGAGCTTTGGCAGATAACGAAACAACGGTCTCCTTCAGTGTCCTGTTTATTCAGCGGTAGGGGAGGCTCATAGAGACGGCCCCAATCGAACCGTCCTCCAACCGTCAGTGTGGTATCATCTCAGTGGGCCTGTGGCTCCCTCTCCTGTGAACACACCCCCTGACTCGCCACCTTGGGACCCATATTGGGGTCCTTGTTTAGTTCCACTGACGGTCAGATATTTTGGGGACTGATATCCACAGCTTCTACCAGGGAGGAAGAAAATGGGAGATTGGGAGCGGTACAAATTCACCTCCACACCCCAGTCACACTACATTTGGAACTTAAATAACGTGCTGTTCCTCTAATGCAACCCCATTTTTCTATCGACCATTCCACTAGAAATTGATTCTGTTTTTAGTGAATTATAAATGGGCCTCCAGGCTGGCTATCGTTAAAATGTTTTCAGCCCAAATCGGACTGAACCGCAGTCAAAAACGAGTCTCTGACCCTTGGTTTGCTCACAGACACTGTATGCTTCTTATGCTTCAAGGTGTTTTGACAGCCTAGTTCTAAATACTTGCAACCTTTGTTTAAGGTGAGAAAATGAACAACACCAGAACAACAGGGTGAGCATTCACGTTATAGCCTGCTCCTGCTCACTGTGTTGACAGTGAAGGAGAAACAAACATTTCGGCTCGTCTGAAACCAGACGAGCCGAAACCAGGGTAACCAGGAGAAGTTACCCGATGCTTTGTTCGAACTTGGTGGTGGTAAAATCACTATAGTTTTAATTATTTTTCTACTGTCATGGTTCTATAGCTGAGCCAGGAGCCGTCTTAGCTCAGTGGTGACTTCAGGGACCAGATATAACATGATATCCGGCCAACTGTAACCTCAAGACCATTGAGGTACAAAATACATACACTTAAGATTTGTGTACCTAATGATATATATCCATATATAAATTTATAAATATATATCTATATAACTAATACCGGCTTCTGTGCAATACATAAGGTCAAATGTGAGCTGTCAACTTTCAAGCTCAGAAGAAAAAAACAGCCAGTGTTGTGTGAATCAAAGTTAAATAAGACAACTTTTCTGTCGTCTACGGCCCACAAAGAAACATTTACCAACGCCGCTATCCACCTTCAGGAAGGGGACCGAGATACAGCAGCGGTGGACGCTACGGCGCTGCTTAATGACACCATTAGCACGATCAATCCAGAAAGCAATTTGCATGAGCTGGGTCCATTAGTCAGATGCGCTGTCTGGATTAGACAGGGCTCCAGTCCACCAACCCGCTCACAAGTTCACAAGCACGGCGCAGAAACAATGCACGCTATCGTGATCCGGTTTACTACCCATTGTGTTCCAAACATTGTGTTGTGTGGGTGTTTGTGTACGCTTCAGTCGTCCCCACAAGTTCTCAGAGACCTGTGGAACGAAGGGGAATGAAAGGCCAACAGTTGAATCGTCTTTTAGAAACTGGAATTCCATTAATCCGGGTTGCACTTGGCTGGTTTATTATGACGAACTGTCGGATGCTATAATGGGCGGCATGTGGCACAGGAGGTGGAGCGGGTTGGCTTGTAACCGATAGGTTGCTTGTTCGATCCCTGGCTCCTCATGGCAGGGTCTTGAGGTGTCCCTGAGCAAGACGCCTCACCCTAACTGACGAGCTGGCTGTCGTCTTCAATGGCTGACATCGCCGTTGGTGTGTGACTGTGTGCAATAATGAGTGAATGTTACGCAGTATTGTAAAGGTCTCTAACCGGCCACTGGTTAGAAAAGCGCTCTATAAATGCAGTCCCTTTACCATTTAAAATAAGATCAGGTTTAGTTGGGTGAGGGAAGAAGGTCTATCGGGACATTTACAAGTCCCACAATGACCTCAAAAGACGTCCTTGTCTTTTGAAAGATTTCCTTTCAAAAAGATAATACACAAGCACAACACATGCATGTGGTCTATTTCAAACCATTTTCTATATTGTGGATCTTTGAAAGAGCGCAAGGCCATGTACACCGGCGGGCACTTTCTGAAGTATCACATGATTATGTTGTCATATGTGAGGTAAATAGACTAGGGCCGGCGGGGCGACTCCATGGGGGGGGGGGGTCCCTCTGCCCAGCTGTTTCCTCTGGGAAATCGTTGATTTTTTCGGAATCCATTTTGTAGTTGGTGAAAGGAGATTGCCCTGGCACAGTAGAGAAAGTACTCCACATGAATTAAACATGAGCTGAAATCATACTACTATCATACTACTACTAAGGCTCTACTGGGAAAAAAATCTGATTTGCATTTGATTTGAAAGCATGCCACCCTTTTCATCGGTATAAACGGACGATAGCTTATACTGAGCGTCTGGTTGAAAGTCTGGCCTAGACGCTGGACCCAGCCCAGCGGTAGAACAACAAGATCCTATACTCTGACAGCTTTATCACCTCGTCACCAACAAGTCTTTCCAGAGAAAATTTCACGTCGAGATTAGGATGGGTCAAAAATGATATTAAATTGGTTATTGAAACGTAAAGGTGAATTTCAAAAATGAATAATCTGACATGTTCACTTTAAATGTCCTGCTCATATGCTTATCTTTTGCGCCACCTGGAAATGTTATATTTCCTATTATTTATTGTGGTAGCTATTTCGCTGTCCTGTTTGTTGACAATCACAATCAAAAGGAAATCTTCAAACATCCCGTTACACAAAACAATGAATCATCACGAATCACTCTTCTTTGACAAGAAACGGAGCAGCTTACAAACATTCATCCGGGGCGGATACGACCGCTCGGTAATCACACAAAGGTCGCTCTGGCGCTTCTGAGACGTACCATGGCCGTCTCCCTCTCATAACATTATGCATGCCATTCTGTACGTGGAGAGAGGAGACGCCTTGTCTGAAAATACCTCAACATGATCCCATGCTACCTCAAAAATCTCCAACATACGTTTCAATGCTACGACTGAATGCATCTTAGTGTACAGGGTGGGCGTCAAACACAGACAGTTCTGTACATGCAGTGCAGCCCTACGTGAAGCAGTGGAGGAGTACACTGTGATTGTACACTGATTGTCAAGAACAGAGAGGGCTTCAGGCCAGTGAGGACCTAAAGGAGAGCATGGAACCCCCCCCGACCCCTCTTATGAAGGATGTAGATCCTGGCACTTAATGTACACACTTATTCTATGTTGTACCTCCTGGCACTTAATATATGCACGTCGTTGCACTTAGAAATAGTACTTAGCATTGTGTAGCATCTTATCCTAGCTATCTTTGTTGTACACAGGGAATGGATTAACCCAGCGATTGTTGAGTAGGGTATCAATAGCTGTGCCCTCCATACGTTCTGAAGATCATCGATTGGTCTTTCTTACAAGAATAGCATGATATAGCATTAGCGGAAAGGATGAACTCCCGTAGCACTCGGAGCTAGCTAGCCTGCGAATCATCCGTTGTCCTTCTCACACTAGACAAAGCTGCGACGTCTCTTTGTTTACGATCGACTCTGCAGTCACGCTGTCCTGACGTGATCTTTTTATTTTGCTCTGAGAATCTAAACGGCGATGGGAAAAACAAAAACATTGCTATTCTTAAGTGTAGCGTACATTCTCCCTCCCTCGGTTATCGGAGAGAAACAAAGATTAACATTCCCCTGCAGTGTCCTACGACTAGAATCAATAACGGCACGGCCAAACATCTATTATTAAATGCTTTGGAGGCCGATGTAATCGCATACAAAAAATATTACAATAAAAGGTGTACGGCTTTTCATAAATATCGGCTAGGGTAAAACTTCCTGGAACACCGTTTACTCACGCCAGGTCATTATACCGGTGGTTGCTAGGCAGACAAGCTAAAAAACAGGGCTGGTGCCCGTCCAGGGTGATGCTGGCTGAGCTGGCTCAACCATATCTCCTTCTTTCCCTGGCCCGCTGGGACTTTAGTTTCATCAGACATCAGATAGGAGAGCGATTGTCCCTGCTTCACACAACAGCCATCTGTCACATGTCATACATCCCTGGACGTAACAAGCCACTTAGAGACACTGTGTTGGTCTGTCAGCAGAGAACTTCCAGCAGTCTCCTCTGAGTCCCTCTGTCTCCTCTGAGTCCCTCTCTGATTGCAGGGTTAGGGTTAGGGTTCTGGGTTTCTGATCTCTACTTGAAGTGAATCTGGTCTTCAGGCAGCAGGGAGTACGAGGATGTGCAACAGGGTCTGACGTGTTAAGCAAGTCAATGAGCCGGGGGAACCCACTCCAGCTTAGGATCCACGCATCATCCACTCAGCCCGGCCCAGTGCTTCACCCAGAAGAAACCAGGGATGAACTCTAAGTTATTAAAATACGAATTGTGTACAGCCGGGAGCTGATTAAAGTCGAATTTGCAAAATACCGAAGACAATGCTTGTTTTAACTTCAGGGGGCTGTACGAATATTGATCCTAAGGACTGAGTTTGCGGTTCACTGGGGCTTAACCTCCAAGCTAGTGTTGAACAGAAACTAAAATACCAAACAAAAGCAGTACACCTACAAACCTATCAGGCAATTGCTGTTTCACGAAAGATGGAGCTTAGTCTGTACTTTGGTTTAGTGTCGAGGATACTCTTAGCGTGTAGGCATAACACCACAATCCTCTCGGTATAAATAAAATGTGTTTAAACATAGAAGTCTATGTATGTGTATGTAGTCTGTGTAGTCTATGTATTTCAGGGCCATGTTCAATGGCCCCTTCAATGTAAGAGGCTCAGGGTGAACAGTTGATCCATCCCTGAGTAAAGTCAATATCACCGGCTCCAATATCATCCTGACACACACACACCATTGTGAAAAACGGCCGTGCTGAGTGTAAGCCCTCGTTGGTAAAGGACGATCATCATTGTCTCGCAGAATACGTATAGATCTGGATCCTGCCGTTGATAGCGGGGGTGCGTTGCGCTCCGACAACGAGCCCCCGTGTCGCGCACGTGTCCCTCCGTGCATGACAACGAGGCACGGCCAGCAGCTCGCTGAGGCGGACATGTATGCTGCCAGTGTGTCCTTCCCTCCTCCTTTCCTGTTTGCGGCGGCGTCCAAGGCCGTCTGCGACTCGAGGGAGGAAGACATCTGGCGTGTCTTCAGTGCGGCTGCGCCAGGCCGGCACCGTCCTATCTATGTCTCGATATCGCTGTTTGACGATAGCGTTTGTTTGTGACGGGTATCATCCTTAAAAAAAAAACACGAATTGGAATGATTTCCATCAACATTTCGAGCATTTAGCAGACACTTTTATCCAAAGCGTCTTATAATGAGTACATTTGTCAGGAGAAAGGGAAAAATATATCGCTGTCGGTACAGTAAGGATAGACAGCATAGACCCAGTGCCAAGCACATACCATAGTTAGGTTAACCAATTCCCCGTATACAATCAAGAAAGCTTGGATAAGATGCTACACAATACCAAGCGATATTTTAAGTGCAAGGACATACAGCATTCAATAGGTGCGTATATTATTGCCAGGAGGTACAAAGTACGATGAGTGTTTGAGAGGGGTGTGGGGTGAGAAGGCTACTCAGAGTCTAGGTGAACTCGACTCTAGACTGTATAGCTCAACATGCCGATACAACCGTGGGGAGAGACATCGATGGGAGGAAGACTGCGCATGGACCGGGATGGTCGGCGCTACGGTGGATTTATGGGGGGGGGGCTGATGCCTGCAATGAAACAAACACAATCAGGCCGGCCGAAGGACCCGTAGCTATAGAGGGTCATGGGTAATGGCGGAGCTCAAGGAAATGAATGTGATTGGTTGCTGGTCTGTAACTCCTCCCGGTGTTGGGGTGTGGAGCTGGGGTGTGTAGAGGTCATGCCTCTCGTTGTAAACAGCATTAGATAGCC
Organism: Gadus macrocephalus; assembly: GCF_031168955.1. NCBI lineage: Eukaryota > Metazoa > Chordata > Actinopteri > Gadiformes > Gadidae > Gadus > Gadus macrocephalus. The sequence goes on from NC_082383.1 coordinate 2,079,994, forward strand.
CTAGCTGTTTGCGTCCTCCATTGTGAGTGACAGATCTGTCGGAGTGCCGGTGTCTGACTGGTTGAAGTGCTGATGTCTGACTGGTTGAAGTGCTGATGTCTTTCAGATAACTGTGGGGCCCGGAGGTAATCATCTTATCGCCCACCGTAACTCACCGGCTGTTAGGATGAAGACAGTTTAATTGAACACCGGAGCTCTTAGTCTCACACAGATTCACTTAATTGTGGCCAGGCATGATGTTAACGGCAATAAAAGTAGGCGGGAGAAAATGAGGTACCCCTGTTGGTTGTTCACTTATGAATGGAAGAGCCCCCTGAGAATGTAGCAAGATAAGAGATACAGAGGAACGGCGAAGCTGAAACAAGAGAAGATTAAATATAAAAAAAAATACATAGGAATAAAGTGTCTTCAATACGTATATGCCTACGTACGAAAATACAGGTAAGATTAATGTTAGTTGCGTGGTGTGTGTTTGAGTTGTTTAATGCAAACCCTAGGTCGAGCAAATGAAGCCCCGCGGATTTCGGGAGGGGAAAAGGTGCCTTTCACTCAACATATAAACAGGCACGCAGACGAATACATATCGGAAGCCAGCTACAAGCAATCACAAACACATATTTATGCACATAGCATTGATATTCACCGGGGTGTTTGACAACCTCAGAGATACTGGCTGTAAAACGAAGTATACCCAGCAAGGTGGGTCGGGAACTGGAGATATCTATAGCAAGCTGGAGCTTCTGAAATAGGCTTTAATACTGCACATTTGATCTTGGCTGGGGTTTCTAGAAGAATGGTTATCTGTACTCTGACAACGCGACTGTCCCTATGGAAAGCAGAAAACACAGCGCATAGTTTTTTGCCAAGGTGTCAAAACTATTTTGACACCTTTATTAATATCCTTTCCATGGTCATTGGTCTTTGTCTGGGAACGCAGGACGACACACACACACACACACACACACACACACACACACACACACACACACACACACTCAAGTATGGTGGCTTATCTTCCGTTTAATTTATTTCCCTTTTTCCTTGTTGTGAATTTAAAAAGTAAACTGAAATGCTGTCAAGTTAGACGTCAAAGGAAATAAAAACAGATTCTACAATCCAGCCTGTCTGTTAAATTTAGCATTTCCGTTTATAAAATCCACCCAGTTGAATCTAACACCCTAGCTAGACCTCATCAGTCAAATGCCCAGAGAAAAGTCAGGGCCAACAGCACAGATAACCAGAAAGTGCATTATTATTTATTACGAATATCTGGTTGTCTTGTTGTCTTGCAAAATACAAATATTCATTTGTGTATTTATTGTTGTTAAATCCCCAGGGTTTTTGTGTTGTCGTGGTAATTTATTCCAGCATGATGTAATTTGAATACCTCTCGGCATCAACACCCATCACGCTGTCCCGAAGGGTATCCCCTAAAACAAGTGATAAAGGATGAACTTCTGCCCTACACCGTGGCAGATACATTCACACTACTCACCCAGACAGACAATATATTCTATGAACTCGTTATCGACTTAGTATATGAAATTGTATTATATTCGATGTAGCAGGAACATAATGTGACACCAACCACCAACATCACGATCCCCCACATCAGCACGTTCACCACCACCCAAACATCATCCACACCACGCAAGAAGGCGGGCACATCAAGGGTCATGGCGGCATCCACAAGTCGTCCAATCAGAGCTCAGCACTCCTTGCTGAGCATCAGCGCGATGACATGACATCCCCCCTCCCGGGTTTACTTCCCTTCCCCGGTGCTCAGCGTGGCGTCCGTCCCAACAACTCCACCCCCTGCTGCGGCCCGTCTCACGTGACTCCCGCTCCCCCCCGCTGACATGAATCCACTCTGTGTTATCGCTCGGTGGAAGCACTTTGCCTCCTCCTCGGCCTCAGATTCACCCCCTGGGACCCATTAAGGCCACGAGGCGCCGTTATGGAGCCCTCGCGGCCACGCTGCTAACGCCATCTAAATGCTAACGAATACGCCGCGAAACTAAGGAGTGAGTGCAAGGGCTGTGCACCTCCCACAGCGACGAGGACCCCCCTGTGCGGCCAGCTCCTCCGCGGGGGGGGGGGCGGGGGGGCGGGGATGTGTGGGTCGTGGGGAAGATGGTGGGTTTATGCTTTGAGAGTCCAAGGGAGGGACAGGAGGTGAGGAGAAGGGAGGTGAGGGGAGGAGAGGAGGGAGGAGAGCTGAGGGGGAGGGAGGAAAGGAAAGGAGAGGGGTGAGGGGGAGGAGGGAGGAGAGGGGAGGGGGAGGGGAGGAGAAGGGGGAAGAGGAGGGAGGAGAGGTGAGGGGGAGGGAGGAAAGGAAAGGAGAGGGGTGGGGAGGGAGGAGAGGTGAGGGGGAGGGGAGAGGAGGAGAAGGGGGAGGAGGAGGGAGGAGAGGTGAGAAGGGAGGCGAGGAGAAGGGAGGTGAGGAGGGAGGAGAGGTGAGAAGGGAGGTGAGGAGGGAGGAGAGGGGAGAAGGGAGGTGAGGAGGGAGGAGAGGGGAGAAGGGAGGTGAGGAGGGAGGAGAGGGGAGAAGGGAGGTGAGGAGGGAGGAGAGGGGAGAAGGGAGGTGAGGAGGGAGGAGAGGTTAGAGGGGGGGTGTGGAGTGGAGTGGAAGGTGAGGAGTAAAAGAAGGTGGGGAAGGGAACAAATTATTGATCATTCCTTGATCAATAACTCTGAATGATTTCTGACTTGGACTGAATTCAGATGCATTTCTTTCAGGAGCGGTAGGGGTTAGTGGGCACTGGACCTGGGATCCAAGAGTTCACAATGCTATAGCTGAACAAGTGTGAGGGTTAGACGGGCTCCCTGCTCTGGATATTCGTCCCCACTTGGAGAGAAAGTCATTCCAGTGCGACAAGACAGAGGTTTCAGAAGACGACTTCAACCAATGTTTTTCTACAGCAGCCAGTCTGCTACACAGGTTTGATCGTAAACCTTCAAGGGGTCTTTCCCTAAGGGCGTTGGTGGCCAGACAGGACGTTTGAGCATGTCTTCCCAGCGGATACAGGAGAAGTTTAGATTATGGGTGCTGTGCGGATGGCATATTTTGATTAGACCTCCAATGTGATCTTCTGTGGCAGCACTATGGTGATAACGTTGCAGAAGATGCTCCTTATCAGTGCATGGCACTGTCGCTTATGCCAACAGGTTCCTAAGATCTTAAGAAACACAGTAGTTCAAATTATTTTAGGCAAAAGTGGCTGTAGAACAAGGTATAAACAAAGTGGTGACTGAGTGGAAAAAGTGCAGATTTAAGTATTTTTGCATTTCCTTGCAGCTGTTTTGGATAAGATAAAGATAGCTCTGTCCTGGTAGCCCCGCAGCCAGACGAATATCGCAAGCTCATGTTTCAGTTGCTCTGCAGATAAGGTCTGGCTTTGCTCCCATGCAAAAAGATTTCTGCCTGGTCGAACAGAAATGCTTCACCCGCGTCAATGCTATGATTGGTTGAGGGCCTATCCAATGGCGTCCAGAGGCGTTTTTGGTCTGCGCATTTTGGTGACGCCCCTTGGAAATTGAAAATGAACAGAGAGGTTCCAGAATGATTTCAGCTTGTCTGACGATGCCATACTACTGTCCTGTCGCCCTCACCACCGCATGCAATTGGTTTTTCGCATTTTCCATACATTAAATCAGTGGAGCAGTTTGGAGACTGCTAGGGTCATATAATAATAGCTATTGTGATAACGGATGATTGCCAAAGCAAAACCATTCCAGACACGGTTTTCCAATGTGTTTTGGATTGACGGCAGCTTTCTACTGGCAATGCATATAGTATAATAGTGCTGCTTTAAATGACGTGTGAATTATGGATTGCTGATCATAGACCTGCTTTTAGGAGCTATGACCAAAAAAATTGTATTCATACAAAATGTATTATGGTGTCCATTCATGTCACGAATGAAAGCGCCTCTATCCGACAGACATGGTTCTTGACTCACTTCCTTTTCCCTCAAATCTGACGCCACTGTTCCTCTCTGGAGACCTTCCCCGCTAAGCCCCCCTTAGTGCTGCCTTGGGAGAGTCCCCGTGTGCTGCAGGGGAGTTGATGAAAGGCCATCCATCTGAATGAGGAGCAGCAGCACCAGCTGTTGCACTTCATCAACATGGCTTATGTTGGCCTGCATTTCTCATTATCTGGCTGCTTTGAAACAGGCTAGCAACTCATAAACTTGAGGTTCCTGTGGTTCCTTCCCCGGTCCAGCATCTTTTGCGAGAATGGGGGCTCAGGGTCCAGGGAACAACATAAAATCGATGGGATTGTTGAATAAAAAGGCTCAACAATCACACATTTTCACAATACCAAGCTTATTTGCCTTTTATTTAATCCTAACGGGTTTCTGTTTATTGTGATGAGGGTATTGTAATATCGAGTCTGAATCTGGTTGAACGTTAACAAAGGTGGAAGACATAAAAACACACACTGTACCAAACATAAGCGAACAATGTCAAAAGCCATTCTGACAATAAAATTGTAAATCGCTTCTGCAATCAAAGCTAATGAGAGAAAAGATAATTACACGTCAGACACGGCTAAATGCCATTCAAACCGAGCATGACAGTTTCCAAGACTACTATAAGTTCTCCATATAACATGTATAGTTCAGTAGACCTATTTTTATCTTAATCACGCTGGGAGATTGGACAATGTGTAAAACATGGAATGTTAATATAATTCAAATTTATCTTAATGCAAATTGTGTGCATAATGTGCTGTGAGTTGCAGCATATCACATTATGTGCACAGTGCGCACATATGGTGAATACATGCACCACATTGTGTGGCTTTTAGATCATGCAGCTGGCTCTTCTTATTTATGAGAACAATGAATGTCGAGCCATAGAAATATAGTGCTAAGAGATTGCACACCCCGAATGCATTCATATTCATAGCCGAGCACATGCCTACACCCCAACCCCATCCATCTTATGAACTCACACACCAGAGTATTGCTGGTAGAGTATGTAGGCAGCCAGTATTGAACTCTTTCCTGTGAAACTAAACGTAAATGTGTGTGCGTGTGCGTGCGTGCGTGTGTGTGTGTTCGGCTCAGCTTAGATATTCCCCACGGTTATCAGAACTAAATGAATACATGGTATTGCAGAGCAGATGCTAGGAGTTGATGCTTCACACTTTCAACTCAGCTTGAGGGATTTGCAGGGACTCGTTTACAGAAGAAAAGCTAAACTGGATAGAATAACAAATTAAATATGTTCGGTTGGGGAAAAAGGTTGATTAAAATGGAAACCAAGAACGAAGAATGTAACACATTATCAAAGGACGATGCTACTATAGTGGCCGCAATCTTCCCATACCATTGGGATCTCCCATGGAAAGTGGTCTGTTTCCCTGAAAAAAGAGCTACAACCTTTTAATTGTTTTAACATAGCCAGTAGTCAGTTGCAATCTAGATCAGCTGAGGCTGGGAAGATGTCCTGATACGATTGGACGACTTCTACAGTATGTGAGAACTTTGGACATAAAACTCAATGAGCACCGGTTCATAGTTAGAGATGGATTTTAACATCTTTCAGCGATTCATAGTTGTTTTTTCTTGCCAACTGTCAGTGCCACCCTAACGACAATTACAATTATAATTAGGGCATTTAGCAGACGCTTTTATCCAAAGCGGCGTACATTGGTTGATACACACATTGACACGCCGACGGGCCGACGGCAGAGTCAACCATGCAAGGCGACAGCCAGCTCGTCAGGGTTAAGTGTCTTGCTCAGGGACACATCAACACTCAGCTAGGAGGAGCTGGGGATCGAACTAGCAACCTTTCGGTTACAAGACAACTGCTCTACCTCCTGAGCTAAGCCGAGCCTGACGAGAGGCCCTAATCAACGGAGCAGTTGTCTGCTCACCGAACAGTCACACCAAAAGATTCATGAGCAGCAGAGTGGCCGGACGCCATTCATTTACCATGAGGGCTTGCGACAGTGAGCGACACTGTGTCCACGTCCGGAGTGACGAGGCGGAAATCACTTCACGCTTATTAACCGCGTGGGTCGAGCAGCAGCAGCCATTGGCAGAGCTTCCTTCTCCGGTGCAAGCTTCCAGCGAACATGGAGGAGAAATTCTGTATTAGCGTCCCGCGAATTCCTGGAGATATAATCAGGACACGAGCACGACCGTGATCTTGATTTATGTTGCATTTCCTACTGAGAGCAGAGAAACCAGGTCAGCTTTCTTGCATGTGAGACATACTCGGCCAACGATATGATTCTGATTTGATTAAAACACTTGACTCAACTTTGATTCCACATATTGTTAGCCTAATAGCATAAAGTCATAAATTGGCCAAATTGTGATATCTAACCTAACTCTACTCTCCTGACGCTGCTGATTCGCTGTCCCTCATTGGCTATATCATAAGCCAATCAGAGTGCTTTTCACGTTCCATAATCACTGTCCTCCTAAGTCATCTATTTGACTATTTTTGACGATAAATACAATACGAAGCTTAAACATGACTGAGGCAATTATGCTATGAGGCTCACAATTTGTTGCCATGTCATCAACAGCAGAGAGTCAAACCTTTGGAAATAATATTACTTACAGGGGACTGGTGGACGATTGTGTATTTGTGTCAATCTTTCGGGGCTGCACCACCAAGAGGTATGGGTATCGTTTGGTATCGATAGGTATATTAAAACGCCACAAGCGTAGGTGTTGTCAGTAGCAAGCCACTGTCTGCCAGCGACCGCAGACTGAGATAGCTTTAATGTGCTGAATGACTCTCCAAAGGGCAGAGGGAAATGATTCGAGGTCCACACGCTGGGTCGAGTGCCGTCGTTTGTCTTTTGGAGAAAAACAACAACTCGGCCAGAGAGAAGGGTAGAGTGTGATAATGCCAGAGACGGATGGAGTCAAAGTAATCTCAGAGAGAGAGAATGGTTGGCTGGAGAAGGAGGATACAACAACAATCGCGGCGGTTGAAAAGGACCCTTCTTCTTATCGTTACCTCCATTCCCTCCCAAATGGATGATTATGCTTTTTAACAGCTTTTTAGGTTAATGAAGAGAAAGAAGTTCAGGGAAGTGAAGTGAGAGTGTGGTAGAAATTAAGGAGTATATTCTATGGTAAACCATGATTATTATGAGGTCTGTGTGTCTAATAGTGGAGAAACACACGGGGCCTGGGTGTCTGGGTTCAGAACAGATGGTTGGGCCCCTAAAAGGAGCAGGACGCTACGGGGATAAGGCATGCTGACCTTAGCCTAGTGTTTTGGGCTATCTTTGTTGACCATTTGCTGACCAATTGCTGACTGTTCAGGTTAAGATGGATTTATGACTGAATGGAGGCAGACACTTCAAGGAGAAGCTGCTCTGTTTGTGTGTATAAAAAGACGCCGCAGTCTGTGAACCGCAGTGACTTTGCAAACCTACTCAGGCTGTTGTCGTTGTTGTTTTTCTGCACGATAAAGTCTTTTGTCAATTCTTGCTCCGGACCCCTCGATTTCATTTCTCTCTCTCTCTCTCTCTTGAATTAGTCTAAGTGTTTTAAATCTCGATTAATCTCCGACAAGAGTAAATTAAATAAAAACACAATCTTCACACATTTATGTTGGGCAAGGTGTACAAAGGAGAGATGGTGAAACACTCGATGTTGGTATCAGTGATAACTCAACATTTGGATTACAATTTATGTTAATGACATGAAATGTCCTGGGTAATATAAAACTGACACTTTAGCAAATAGCAACGACAAACAAACAACACAACAAAGCACACCTGAAGGGATATCTAGACTACAAGCTTGGCTTGCAAAGGCATTTCCTCAACAGCAAAGTGAGTTAGTAGCCAGGCAATAGGTCATCTGTGAGGGTCGACCTGGACAGCTGTGCTTGGGGTTGCAATGCGATGTGGGAAGCATAGTATCCCGAAGCAAGAATATTATGCGAAAAGGAGAAGATGTATCGCCAATAAAAGCCTCCTATTTCATCTTTCATGAATGTAGAACTGTGTACCCCACACAAAAACATTGCACATGAACAGAATATGTCCAGCAACCACCATTATCATTTAATCAAAAATACATAAATACTAGTGCTGTCAAGCGATTAAAATATTTAATCGCATTATGTCATAGTTAACTCTTTTCTATTCTATATATCCCTTGATTTCGTGCTGCTAGCCTTTTAGTGAGATCAGAGAGTGTTGGGAAGGACATTAAAGGGACACTGTGTAAAAATTACTCCCATCTAGTGGTACAATTGTATATTGCATTCAAACTAATAGTGCTCGCTTGTTCAAAAACTACGTTGGGCAGTATGTGCCAAGAAGCTGTGTCATGACGTCCAATACTACCCCATCGAGTCATTCGAGTGATGATGAGGTTCGTTATTTCAAACAAATTTCAAACTGCAATGAATCATTAGTGTAAGCTTATGAGGTATGTGTAATTATTCCACGAGCAAGATAGTGAATTATTTCAGTTATCGTTCATGCTGGCTCAGAGTGAAAACGCGTTTGCATTTCCTGTAACACGTAGTGCTTTTTGTTCCTCTCGGCAGTTCATAGACCTGAAGAACATGGAAGCCTCCATGAAGCTTACCTGTCCTATGTAACTACATATTAATTATTCTTCGCTCAGGAGGATAAGTGAGATTTTTGGCAGAGATAATTTTACACCAATGAGGACTTATTTATGAATGAATGAATACGTTGATTTGAGGTAATAAATTACTTAAAATATTACACAGTGTCCCTTTAATAAAATATATTTGGTAAGATGGATATAAGAAGAGAGACCCGCAATGAATTCAACCCAGTCCACTTAACATCGGTAGGTGCATGACAGTGGTAGGCCTACCATAAAACTTCAATAGCCCAGGCTTGAACTGCGATTGGTCAGAAAGACGTAACAGCTAATGACAACATTGAACTCTCGTGCAGGCTCGAACAGAGTGAAACACAAACACACACACACTTTTAAGGAGTTTTTCACCTGCTCCGAATCCTTGCTTGCCCCAACAAGTTTGTGCGGCGTGCTTCTTGTTTGGTTTTCGGTGTAGCTAGATCCGGTATGGTGTTGTCGTTTTTCTAACGTAGTTGTTGCTAGACTGCAGGTGAAAAAACTACAACGTTTGCCAAGCCAAAAGAGCGTTAACCACACAATAAAAAAATTAAAGCCGTTAAAATTGGTTTGCGTTAATGCCGTTAATAACGCGTTAAACTGACGGCACTAATAAATACTGTTTGAGTCTTTAGGGAATGGGCTCGATATTGCCATTCTGAGTGGAGGAACCCGAGGTACTGTCAGGGACGGGATCAAGCCACTTTTCGCTGCCTTTCTACACAAGGCACGTTGTAAATAAGTAATACCTATAATGGATAAACAAGAGCTGATCAACGTAACGTGTGAGAGCGTCAGCGAACAAGAGCGAGAGGCTCCGAAATTAAAGTCGTGTTCTGGCAGCGTTGCACAAAATGTTGTCTTTCCATAACGTAGTTAAGTAAAAGCCCTTTTGCAGTTTTTTTTTCGTCTGTATTATATTATGTTTCACTGAAGGGCAATGAGGGGGAGCGTGGCCTCAGCCTACAGAGAAGAGAATGATGTGGTAATATCCGTCTCAGTGTGTGTAACATCGCCTGCAGATATTCTGCTAGCACAACGAGAAACACAACAAGAGCCCTCCTGTTCCAAATGGCCGACGTGATGACTGTGTGCCACAGAGCTGCTCCACAGAGCTGGTCCCAGAGGGCACAGAGAACCCAAACTGCTAATCTTATGGGCAGCGCCCTCATCTCATCCACTGGCCTCCATTTGAACCATGAACTCTGTTCACAGTTCAAATCACAAGGTTCCCAACGTAGAGAATGGTGAGTCTCGCTGTCTAATGGGTGTCCTAATTTTAGCCGCGAGGATGGTAAAGCGTGGGCGGTGATGGTTTCGGCAATGACCTAGAGTGGGCGATGACTCAGAGTGGGCGGTGATGAACTAGAGTGTGTGGTGATGACGTCAAGTTGCAGGTGTAATCTCTAAAGACTGAGGTCTGTTTGAATAACCAAAGACCTGCGGCTAATTGCTGGATCTCCTCATTGACGGCGGGATCATTCCCATCATGTAGTCTCCAAAGATGTCAGGGTCAGAATTTGAGCTGCATTTTGTGTAATGCCTGTTGATTTGATGGCAAGATGGTTTGTCTAAGGTAAGGTGTCATTTCTCATCATATCAATTCTGTTGCTGAATAACAAGTGTGTGGCTTTCGACAATTAACAATATAAGATATTCAATTGAACAGGTTAAATAGTAGTCCTGATTATAATTGTCATAATCATAGAATATATATATATGTCTATGATTATGACAATTATAATAAAAATTATAATTATAATTATGACATATATATTTAGATATTCTTGAGGTGTAAGTTAGATATAATAGATATAATTATTTTTATATAACAAGCCTGTAAAATGTTCCTATAAGAAAAATACTTTCCTTTGTTTGATGGAGGGCTTGCTACTGTTGAAAAATGTTTTAAACACGTGGACTGAATGCTTTGATATCATTCTCATTTGAGAGCAATTCATCTAAGATACAATCTGTGAAGGACCTTTTATTGGGACAAAATAACCGTCTTCGCGGAGACCATGTCGAGACTCGCAGTAAAAATGTTTAATGCGCAAGGTGACTTTCCTCCATTCCGCTGTCGCATAAGGTTGTTTTTCTACCTTGTCTTTGGTGTATTTATGTCGTTCCGTTTGTCCTGACAGATGGTGAAGTGAAGTGAAGTGAAGTGAAGTGTGAAGCGCTTGAAAAGCCTGTAAATATGCGTATGTGTTTCTGCCTTTACTTCTTGGAAGACTTAGATAAGTGGATGGGAAACTGGAGGACAGGTGGGTGAAAATTATTCTTTTATAATTTATGAAGGATATGCCACATGTATTGCTGCATATTATCTTGTAATATTCACAGAAATTGTCTTCAAAACGAATGAAAGGTCAAAGCTTAATTTTTGACTCATGTATCAGATTAGCAAGTGGTTTTTAAATGCCAGTTAAAAATCACTCTTTAACAGTCAATAGGACCCTTAAAAAACCTAACTCGAGCATTTGGCCATTTGAGGTGTGGATTGAACTATCTGGCATTGAAGTTCTATTTCAAGATATCTTCACACAGAATCATCTTCATTGTTTCTTTTTATTTATTCTTCATCGGAAGATGCGTGCCGATAAACACCTTCAAGCTGTGCTTTGCGTGAACCTTAACATCTCGAGAAAATACCAGCATTGTTTATTTGTCCCAGTTCGACTCCTGGGGGCGTGAAGCGAATCAATTACCGGCAGGGGTTGGAATACAATACAGCCTCAACATGGCAGAACCAACAGAACAGAATAGCAGGGATACAGGCCTACAAGGCAAAGACCCAACAACCACAAAAAGCAAAGAACACTGGTTCCACATTACATGGTGGGTCTCCTGTGGTGCCCCCTCACTGTGCCCTCCCCCCCACCCCCATTAAGGGTACTGGGGCTGATGGATACACCCCCGTTCTCTTTCCCATCAGGGGGGTCCGAGACCAGCCCTACTCTGCCTCTTATAGTTTATTCTGTTATAAAAATCGTACTTAGCGGGGGACGGCTGAACCTAATGATTGTTAGTACTTGGTACTTTGTTCTATGAACATCCTAACTGTACCGAGAGCGATATATTATTGTTTCTCTTTCTTCTGACAAATGGAAGTCCCTTTGGATAAAGGGTCTGCTAAATGCCCTACATGTCAATGTAAATAACTAATGAATGGACGTGCATGGCCTGGGTGAGAGTGGACTCACAGACAGGGCGGTCTGTAACTAGTCCTACTCTGCCTCTTATACTAGACTCTACTGGACGTTTACACATACAACAGCTCCCTGAAATAACCAAAGGCTGGGGGTACACGGCGTGCGTGAGGGTGGACAGACGGACAGGGGGGTCTTTGATTAACGACATTAGCCGTGGTGATTATGCAGGGGCTGCTGGATGTACCGCACAGAGAGGGGCAGACAATGGGAGCGTGGGGGGTGGGAAAGGGAGGGGAAACAATTTATAAAGCAGCAGATAATGACAGGAACAGGGACCTCATATTTCCCCGGCGCACTCCGAGTATTTTGGTGCGCACAATTGTGTCCAGACAACACACGCTGGGACAAAACGGGCGAGCAAATGCGCAAGGTATCGTTTTGCGGCCGTGGATAATTACATGAGGTGGATCGCGGAAAATAATCACTGTCCTATCCAATCGCCGGCGCCGCTGGAGAACGAACTCCAGGTAATGGCATGACCCGGGACGCACAATGGAGGAGAAAATGGAATCCACTTTTCCACAAGACACAAAGCTTTGGATCGGCCCCAGCATGGTGCAAAAGGCATCGTTTTCTTCCCCAAATCGGGGATCTCAGAGCAGGAATAGTATCCAAGAATCAGGTGGCGACCGGGAGATAACCCCAGATGGGTTGAACCGCCGCAGAGCCAAACAACAAATGGAATTTCTCATTAGTACGCTACACTCAGGCACATACTCTGTAATAAAGCCACGACTTATAATGTACTAACAGATAATAGATGGTGAATGTGGCTTTCACACTTGGCAAACAAGTAGCACCATTGTTTTTACTAGAGAAACAATGAGATTAACATAATGTACACTGCTGCACTCGATATGATTTATCCCGCAGCAAAATATAATTCATATGATTTAAGGGCATGTTTATTTCCCCGGAGCAAAAAACATTGCACAATCTATGCTTTTAACATTACCCAACAGGAAGGCAGCCCGGATAATTGAACAAATGGTGCAAAACAAAATACAAAATAGTTATAATTAAACTTATTCCCATGCATTATTTTAGTTAATCAAAGTGGCTTAAGGCGTAGAGGCTTAGGGCAACATATTGTGGTTATTAGTTTATGAACAGAAATTACTTACGTATTGAGTTGTGGATTACTTATGGGCAAAATAATAATATTACCTTATGTGGAAGAGTAACTAAACCGAATTGTTTACAAAAAGCTGCGATAAATAGCCTTTCACACCATGTGTGTCGATGAACCCTCATTGATGAGATGAACGGATCTATTGAGTCAGCCAATACCGCGACAAATCAAAAGAGACACGCAGAGAAACCAGGCTGAGTGGTGGCTCCGGTCCGACAGGGAGCCGGCTATTAGAATAACAACAAGCTGATCCATGGGTGTTAAACTGAACACGCTGACACACGCCTAAACCCCCGCACACACATACAAACCTCCGTGCACACACAGCCCCACGCAAACACACACACCAATACGAAGCCTCTCAAACACACACCTTCACACACACATATACACATGTATACCCAAACACACACCCCTCCACGCACACACAAAGAAAGAAACAACGCACACAACCCCACAGACAGACACATCTCCACACACACACACACACACACACACACACACACATACCTCCGCAAACACACAGAGACCCACGCACACCCAAAAACAGTACCACCACAGACATCTACACACATCCACACACACGGACACACACACACTTCGAAAGCGTTCCGCACTCGACCTATGGACGCACGTCCGAGCGGCGGCAGGTGTGTGAGTGACCTGTGGGTCTGAAGAACTCTGCGAGCTGTGACATGTGGATTCACCGTATCGACGACAGGGGCCCTGTGGTTCGCTCGCCTGGGCTCGTTTAAACAGGCGGCCTCCTCAACCTCCCCCCCCCCCCCCCCCCCGCCTCCTCCTCCTGAGCGAGGGACTCAAACCCGCCCGCTATTGACCCGGTCGAACCGAGCGGCGGGCGCCATCTCCCCTTCGACGCCGGGCGCTTAGCGCGGATCGATGCGCGGACGGGGGGAGAACGTGACACGGCGACCGTTGGCACCGCCGTGTTGTGACTTTGTGAATCTCGGAAGAAGGCGATGGGAGGGCGGTGAGGAGGGTGCGGGCGGCGTGGGGGGTTGGGGTGTGGGGGGGAGGGGGGCCTCCACTGTGTTTACCAGCCGCGGTGCTCAGAACTCCCCGCACTACTGTACATGGGCTGGAAGCAAAGGGAAACACAGGAGGATTATTGGAAAATCGATTGTTCTCTCTCTCTCTCTCTCTCTCTGGCCCAAGACTGCTCGCCCCGCCGCAGTGTGTGTAAGATCTGTAACGCTACTGAAGGCATGGGTGTCGCAGCGGCAGGCAAACACCAAACACCCTGCCATGGGTTTTGCTGAGAGTGTCCACAGGGGATTCAACTGAAGTCGAAGGGGTAATATGAGCCGTGCCCCAGAGTGTGAGGGCTCTTACTTGCCTCTGGACTCCCTCATTTGCATACCACGGTAACTCGATTACATGATCCATTTGTAGATTGCGTATCGCGGTGCCTTCACTGGGTTGGCGTACAGGGCAGGTCTTTGTAATCTCTCCGACGTGAATTCCCATGTGTGACTTCAATGGGGGAGAGCAGTGATAACGCCGTGGTGCTCCGCATACGTTCAGAGTGCTGGAGAAGATCTGGATTCGACATGACTTTCAGCACCTTCCCGTCGCCCTCTCCGACGAGGTAATACACGTGTTTTCAACCACTAAGCCCGGCCTCGGAAAAAACAATTAATAGGTGACAACACACGTACAAGCCTCAAAGAGCATCTTGCGTCGTGCCTTAATCCAATCGGAATAAATCCTTCATTCGCTGGTTGCGGGGTGTTTAGCGGACGGAAAGCATCCAAGGATAGTGATTTAATGGGGACATTAAAGGGGACATCACAGCAATTTATTCAATTGCAATTTAATTCAATTGAAGCGGTTTTAATGAAGCCGCGGTGGCCATTGGGGTGATATGAAATGAGCATTACAGAAAATTGAAACAAAAACTTGGCCGGTGATAATACTGCATATTACAGTTTAAGTGTACCATCTTTAAGAGGTCCACATTGCTACACGATAGGATGCAGTTATTAAAATAAGCAGTTCTGGACTTTGGCATGAATGTGTTTTGTAATTTATTGTATAAGATAGATTGACAAATGGCTTTGTGATTCAGCATTTATAAAACAGCTAAAAGCTAGGGGTTAGGGTTAGGCGCTTAAATGGCGGCTAGCTAATATGTTTTCATTCACTTTTTTATTTAAATTACAGCTCTTCAAAATAAGCCTATTTCCAATGGGGCTGAAGTTTGGATTGGCGTAAAATCATAACGTGCATAGTGTAAATCTATTTCAATTAGGCTGGTTCCACGGATGGTGAACAAAAACAAAGATTTCCGATGAACAAACCATCCCGAAAACAATGGAGCCCCAGACACAATAAATCGAGTGTCAATGTGTCATGTGTGGCTTCTCAGGGACGCTCACATGCTTTCACACCTCGATACACAGATGCCAAGGGGCTCCAGAGGGAACAAGCTAAGAGTGCGGACGGCAGTAATACATCTGGCACGGGCCGTAACGATGTCAGCCACGGAACCCCGGCCCGACACAACTGGGGCGGCATGTGGTTCAGGAGGTAGAGCAGGGTGGCTGGTGCCCGGAAGGTTGCTAGCTCGATCCCCGGCTCCTCCTAGCTGAGTGTCGAGGTTTCGCTGACCGAGACACCTAAACCTAACTGCTCCCGACGGGCTGGCTGTCACCCTGCATGGCTGACACCGCAGTCGGTGTGTGACTGTGTGGCAGTCACACAAGCGCATTGAGTGGCCACTGGTTAGAAAAGTATTCTTTAAAAGGCAGTCCATTCACCAATTAGCATTTGGTCTGCGGTGCTATTGCGGCGAGGGCGTCTGTCTTCCTGCATTCCGTTGTTATGCTCTCGTGAGCTTGACTCCAGCGGAAGACAGAGTGCAATAACAGTCCCGAGGTCGCTCCCCCCCACCTCCCTGCAGAGTGACCGTATAGTGTTCCAGATTTTGGCTTGCGGTCTGTTCTCCTTTGACAGCACCTCCACACGCGACGCCGTTTTTTCATCCGGTGGCTTTTAGGTCTTCCGTTCTTTCCCGCAGTGCCGCTGCTCAAGTCCTAAACGAGCACATCAACCGTAGCCATGGTAACCACCGTCAGTGTACTGCACTCTCAGGGATGAATTGTGTTAATTCCCGCTTTTTTTCTATTTCCTTTTCCCCTCCTAAATAGTTCCCTGTCATCACGTTAAAATAAAAAGGCCCGCTTCTTACATCGGTATTAATGTCATTGTTATTTCTAAAAACACATGAAAAAATAAAACCTTTCAATAGGAAACTCTGCAACATGAAAACCTCTCAGTGTTTCAAAAGGATTCACAACATTAGCCATCCTGCTTTTCATCAGTCTGTCCTTGACTGATGAAAAAAACCACTCCAGCCAATCAGAGAGACCCTCTCTGACTGCTCTCTTCGTTGTTGCCAAATACATTTAGAAGCAAAGCAGCAACATATTCTAATCAGAGAAAAGTCTGCCGTGCTGACTTATTTAGATAATTAATTTTATTAGGCGGAATGCGACATTCCATTTGCTTCGTTAACCGAAACTCCCTTTCCCAAACATGATAGGTCCGATTTTTTTTAACTCAACAGCTTTGAAGGAGTGATCCTCCAAAGCCCACTGAGCCATGATATCCATACGATTGCATAACAGTGGTGACAAGAGATACCCCAGGCATAGTAAAGCTTAGCACATCATTGTTTAACTTCATATTCTGAATATATATTTATATATAATGCATTTCTCAATTTGGAAGACTTTATGGATTCACTAAAAAGCTTTTCCGAACAAATAAACAGAAGCCAGCTTTCTGGCAATAAAGCGAACTGAATAACTGAAATCATATTATTCACTTGCTCGTGTAGATGTTAACAAGATGCTGTTGCATCATTAGTGCACAATTTATTATTGTTCCGGTAATTGTTGTAACTACCGCTACCTGATGTGATGTTATTTTTCACGACAATAAAATTAATGAAAATACAACAGGCCCTCTAAGCACTTCAAAATGCAATCTCTTGCCTCTGCTAATTCCCCCGCTGACTTTTATTATTACACTTCCTTAGTTTATTATTCTCCTGTTTTATTAATGTTAATCATTAATTATCCAGAAATTTTGTGAAATGCACTTTGAGCTGGAAATTATGTGTGCAAGGTGCTTGAAAAATGCAGCACTTTTCTACCATTATTAAGCATTCTCAATTCAAACAGCATTTAACCAAATACATCCAAAGAGGGCCAACAGAACCAATTCATACATTACATGAGACTTTACCGATTTGAATATAGTCGCTTTTTAGGAAACAAACGAGAAGAGATCATAAGACTGATATCAGACGAGAGCAAATCACACATTTTCTGATTTGCATTTTTTTTCAGATTTTCTGTTGTGTTTTCCGATTTGCGAAACAAGACACTACTCTATTGTTATTCCCTTATTTTTCCTCTTTTTTTCCTTTTCTTGTTAGACATATTTCCTCCTCCAGTTATGGAGGGAATAACACCAACCCAATGGCAAAAAGATGGGCAGATGACTGCAGTTCGCGCCTACTTTTAAAGGGCTAACAATGTATCTTTTTATTTTATTATTTCGCATCATATTATTATTTAATATGGAAAGAGAATGGGGCCCAAACGCTACCAACAGCCACACCAAACATGAACATCTGGAGGTGTCACATTTTGCACGACACGTTAAGGGGTGGGAGGCAAGTCTCCAACAAGTTTGGAAATGTTCTGTCCATAGGGGGGGTGATGATTTTCTGTCAAACCAAAACTCCCAAATACCAACAAGTCGGGTACACAATGCTCCTTAGAAGCGTGATGCGCAAATAAAAGTTGGCAAATGAGCAGCCCAAATTTAATCAATCCCAAGTCCGCCCCAGAGCTGGACTTGGGATTTGCCTCGGCTGCCTTCCTCCAAAGACCCACAGCGACAGGCTACACTTCAAAAGGATCAGCCTTGGTCTACATTTGCAATGTATTGATTGTTTCCAAATGATAAACCAGCTCATGTAGTATATGTTATGAGATCCTTCCGGGCTCCAAGCAGTCTCCATCTGTCTAACCCATCCCCAAGACTTCCCCGTGTCTTAGCACGGCTTCGGCAAAAGAGGACGACGACTTCTCTAGCACAATCACAGTTGATCCCAATGTTCTGCTAGCCTCCATGGCTGCAGCAAGCTGTGTTTGTGAGCCAATTTGCTTCCTATCTGACCACCCTGGGTACTTCTCATATAACAGTGAATCATAAAACACAGCCCTAAACCGGTTTCCAAGACATTTCAAAAGGAGACATTTCACAGGAACATATTGGCTGTAATTGTTGTCTGAGAAGCCAGCAGCTTGACCTAGCTTGATTACTTGAAGTATATGACATATCATGGTCGTTTTACGATTCAGCAAAGCCAATTTGCTACATGAAGTGCATTCAAGTACTTGCCGATGTATCAGACGTCACTTACCACTGTTGCAGGTGGTTTCCAAGCAGTTTTTTCTAACGGGTAAAATACTGTTGAACCAGCCACACCATTCAAAATTGCCCAAATTTGTCAAAGTTAAGCACCACTTTGACCACGCTACAACATGCAAAAATAAACGATCAATCCCTCCACCCTGTTAAAAAAAACAATATTGAAAGTTGGTTTTTGGCCTTATTTGATATGCTGCCATTTATTTTCCTCAAGACCCATAAGGTCTTACACGGATGGATCTTCTGTGCCTTCGAAGTATTAAAACCGTGTTTGCGTTTTTAGCCTTGCAAGCCTTAGCATGTTAGCCTTCTAACTGAAAACTGCACGCGCTACGAGCCGGCTCATGCAACCACACGCGATCTCTCCGCTCACTTGGACACGTCTCGCTAGTGGAGCCATTCTTTCTGTCTCGTCGTCTGAGCTGTCGGAAAAAGAAGGTTGATCGTTTGATCTTAAACCTCCCAAACCATTAGCGGACCTTCGAACCGTCTCCGCCAGAGTCTGAGCCTTGTCTCAGAACAGCAAAACATTCGAGACTCCACCTGACCCACTTCTGTCAAACCTCGGCCATGTTTTTCCCTTCTTGCACGTCCCTGTTCTGTCTGACAACGCCTGTGTGAAATGAGGCTCATCTGGCGGGGCTCTGAGACCGCTGCAACGCCTCGCAGTGCCACGGCTCCAGAGAACAATTCCTCTTTCAGGCTGCTTTGGTGAAGATGCTTGGATGACAACCCTCACCCACACACACACACACGCACACACACACGCACACGCACACGCCCCCGTACCATTACATTCAATTGCACAATTTGACAAGCATTCCACTTACACATGCACACACAGACAAACACACACACACACACACACACATGCACACACACACACACATGCACACAAAAACCAAGCGCCCATACCATTACATTCAATTGCACGATTTGACAAGTGTTCCACACACACACGACTGTGTGACCCAAGCATGTCAGCCCCAATACGGTATGGTGCTTTCTACATGCATGAACCTTTTGGCTTGCATCCAGAGACACACACACACACACACACACACACCACGATTACACAGATTGTGGCTGGCAGGTCATCAACATAGCTTCTGATTATTGTTTTAATTCTTGTCAGCTTGCAGTGTGTGTGCGTGTGTGTGTGTGTGTTTGAGTGTGTGTAAGTGTGTGTGTGTGTGTTTGAGTGTGTGTAAGTGTGTGTGTGTGTGTGCGTGCGTGTGTGTGTGCGTGTCTAAGGGTTTTGTAGTGTAGTGCCATAAATGCCTACTCACACGGCCCACTATAAAGTCCCAGTATTTCTGAGACGGCCTTGCGTCATCATGATCCATCAGGCCTTCATTTGCAAGCGAGTGTGCTACTGCCAACCCACTGAACCCAGGCAATGAAACCCTCCACTCCACTGCAGACAGGAACAAGTGGTTCATTAAGGGCCGAGAACAACAGCCTTCACACTCGCGTCTAAAGTACATAGACATGGAAGCATGTTGTGTAAACATGGAATGTAATGCCCTGTGTTATCGTGGCATCTGTTCAGCGAGGCACAGAACTCGCTAACCCCGCGAACGCCAAACGGAATAACTAAACTTATCTGGTGTGAAGCTAGTTTTGGATGCGAGCAGAACAGAATTGGAACTGGATTCAATGAAGTCCCGACGGCCTTACTGGTGGAATAAAACGTTGTGACACGATGCAATGTTGTTCAATAAAGCTGTTTTGTGACTGTTGTGTTAGAGATGGAGCCCTGCCTTTGTAAATGGGCATGTACTAAAACAGATAGGAAAGTTATAGCTGTTCATTTTCAGGTAAAATGGTGGCTAGCCAACATGCTTTTATTCACCTTTTCTCTTTAAATTAAAGCTCTAAAGAATCATTTTCCATTTGGGCTGTAGTATGGATTGGCTTCAAAGCATAATGTGCATAATTTAAATCAATTTCAATTTAGCTCTTGTCTCACGGATGGTCAAACACAAACGATTTTCAAACCGTTTCAAAGAACCCACACGTCCAGCGTCCAAAAATACGTTTTTCATTTAAGAAACAAATGTTGTTTTTCTTCGGTGGCTCAGACAAGACCGGCTTGATGCTTGCTTTAGATGAAGATGACTTTTTCGTATTCTCATGCGTCCTTTAAATCTCTTGAAACCCTGAACCACGGCGTATAGTGGTTCAATTCAAGGGCATCGACTCATCTCCGCCCTCCGTGCCGAGAGGTTGGCTGCTGTGCACTCGCCATATGTAGCCTCCACCTGCGGCATATTTTTATCTAAAACGCCATTCTTGGCCCTTTTCCCTAATTACCTTTGCAACTACGCTTATACCCAAAAAGCCCGGGGACGTTCCCTGCACTCTCAGGACCTTCTGTCCGTTCCTAATGTGAGCACGGAAGCAGGGAAAAAAGGCTTTTAGTTTCCTTGCCTTTTTATATGGAGCAATTTGCAGAAGATTGAGAGGCAGTATCCCTGCCTTCCCTGTCTTTGTTCCCATTTATAAAGCCTACCTTGTAACTACGATTTTATCTGGAATTGTAAATGTCATCGTCAGTCTCACGGCTGCTACTTTTGAAAACATGACTTCTCCGGGTAAATAAAGGTTAAATAAAAAAAAGAATCGGTTAATCGTTGTGAGAATAAACTGAAAATGTGATGTATTCTTCAATGTGTTCTTCGACATTTTACCCCGATGTGTTTTTGAATGGGTTGTCTGCAGTCGCGGGACACCCATGTCCTGCAGACTTCTGATGGAGGGCAGGAAGTGAAATGAGGACCGCAGCCAACACAATATACTAACGGTTAAACCGTTGTCGAGTAAGTAAACAGAGTGAATTATCTCATACTGCAGAAATCGTACTTCACCGGAGGTCAAATGAAAACCTTAAAGAGGTGGCAAATAACTTAACACTTTGTGTGCGGTTGGGTTCACGAATAGGGAACAAAGAAACAAAAGTACAACGCAGTTTTCGCCAGGATGAGTATGCCTTCCGTTAAATTCACTATGCTTGTTCCAAAGGTTAAAGATCAAACATGAGCCATATTGCTAGCTATCATCGTATCACTCAACCCTGAGGCCTGAACACACCAACCTCCAACCTCCAGCTAACTTAACTCCTACTCAGTGTCTGAATATCCAGTGACCCCTTCCTACCCTCCTCTCATGTCTGCTCCAGTGGTGAGACGTCCACGACAAACCACCTTAAGGAGATGAGGAATAAACCAGATTCTTCCAGAATAGCAAACGTGGCAGCGTTCGCTTTATTCAGGGTCAAAACACGAAATTCTAATTCCTGAGCATGTCATTTTGGAGTTTGCACATCAATGATTATCTTCCACCCCAAAATCTGGTGAAGTTTGAACGTTTGATAATGTATTAACTTAATAAACATTACATTTGAATATTGTATAACGCCATCATTGTAATATCATACTCTATACTCCTCTCCTCTGCTCCAATATTTAGCGCCAAACATTATATTATAAAAGTACCACACGATGAGAATACTTGTATCTAAGTGAACTGAGAGATAGACTGATGTCATTGGCTACAGAGAGTGTCTGTCTGATCCTCTGAGCTGTTGAATAACATCAGCTCAGAGGAACACAGTCTGGAGCCTGTATATCCTTTTAAACCTTCATTATTTTCTACTACAACGTCAGCGTCATTCAATATAATCAATATAAGAGGCTAATTGTCGTTATTGTCCGACCATGGAAATGGGAGTGTGAGAACCCAGGCCCTGGGAAGAAAGCGCGGTAATCTACAATGAGGGAAATGGGCGTGCTGACATTCAATTTGGAGCATAATTGCGTCGACCTAAAAATTTAGCAATGTTTCCCATTATGTTTCACCTTTTAGCCGAGCAATTTACAAAAGTAGTACTCATGTACAACGACAGGCACAAAACACTTTTTTCTGTGGAGAGAAAGTGCTCAATAGATACACACTCATGTGTAATTAGAGTATAACAGTACACAAAGAAACGCAAACACTGACACAACATTTTTCCTTTTTACGTTTCCCTCCTTCTCCGCGCGCGCGCACACACACACACACACACACACACACACACACACACACACACACACACACACACACACACACACACACACACACACACACACACACACACACACACACACACACACACACACACACACACACACACACACACACACACACACACGTGACGGGTGAGGTGACAGGTAGAGAACATGTGTAACAGAGCCATATTGCCTATATATATTGCCCATATACCAATACATTCACACATTGTCATCCAATATACAGATGAAATAAATCTTCAAAGCGCCAGCCATATGATACAGAGCGGGAGGATTCTAGATCCCCGTACCTCTTCAAAGAGCTGCTCCTGTTTGAAGCTAACAGGCTTTCACTAGCGCTACTCAACCATTAATCCTTTTGTGGATTTATTTGCACTGGAATCCGGGCGCCTCAGGTAGATTTCGTTTGCGTCGTGTTTCCCTTCCTCCAGACGATAAGAGAACCGCACGAGAGTGGAGGACAAGACAACCGAGCTGGGAGAAGATGTTGCGATCCAAGGGTCTCGATCTCTGAAACCATCGCCTATTGTTCACACGACAATAGTTCAATAGTTCTGGGGTTTGTGTGTAGTCTTAATCCCAGAAAGAAATCCTCAACATAGCCTCTGATTAATGTTTTAATTCTTGCCAGCTTGCAGTGCGTGTGTGTATGTGCGTGTGTATATGTGTGTCTGTGTGCGTGTCTATGTGTTTGTATTATGGAGCCATCAATTACTTCTCACACACCTCACTATGACTTCGCTGTATTTCGGCTTCATTTGATCGGCTTGATCCAGGTGGCAGGCACGCAACTTAGGCCTGCTCGAACGCGATTGGTCGATTCTTATAGACGCGAGTCGACCAGCCCCAAGTTGGTTCTTCAATACTGCTCGATTTGGTTGGTTCTGGACAAAACTGGACTACAAAACGTAATACCGGAGTGCTCCCAACACGAAACTCCTGTGCCAGAGCCTGCATTCATTCATTTGCAGATACCTGTTTATTAAGCAGAGCGTGGCGAGTGTCTGGAGACAGCGACAGTGCACGCGGCGCTCGTCTGCTGTCTGAGGGGATTAGCTGCCGCCTCATCCCAGCGGCTCTGAGCACTAGTCTCAGTTTGATGCCTCTAAGCTCCACGTTTAAACGTTAACTATCACGCTGTCATCCCTATTCTTTTCCAATCTAGTTTCAAAGACTCTCAGCGCATATATTATATGACGTTATTGAAATGGGTAATCCGGCAGCTTGTTTTCATTGTGTATATATATATATATATATATATATATATATATATATATATATATATACATATACATAAATACATACATATATACATACATACATATACATATATATATACATATATGGGGTGCACCCCCCCCCCCCCCCCCCCATAATCATATTGAGCTGACAGGGTGTGGTCGGCCCGTTAACACAACTGCAGGCTAACACAAAAGACCAACACAACAGCAGGCTAACACAACAGACCAACACAACAGCAGGCTTAACACAACAGAGAGTAACAACAACCCAACACACAACAGCAGGCTAACACAACAGAGAGGAACAGCAACACAACGCAACAGCAGACTACCACAACAGAAGGCTAACACAACAGCAGGCTAACACAACAGCAGGCTAACACAACAGCAGGCTACCACAACAGAAGTCTAACAACAGCAGGCTAACACAACAGCAGACTACCACAACAGCAGGCTACCACAACAGAGGTCTAACACAACAGCAGGCTAACACAACAGTAGGCTACCACAACAGCAGGCTAACACAACAGCAGGCTGCCACAACAGCAGGCTACCACAAGAGAGGGCAACAACAGACTGGACCGTTTCCCGCCCTGTCCCTGAACTGACGCACACGTCCGTGTAGAGCCCCCACTTAATTTGTCCCCGTCATCTCTGGACTCTGAATTATTATTCAAGGGAATAATTAGCGAAGACGAAATATATTCTAAATTGGATGTTCTCCCAGGGAGGGCGAAAACACGGTACGGAGTAACTCGAAATGCTGAATGCGCTGCAGGTTGTATACTTAATCAAACCTTGTGAGACGAGAGAGACATACAGTCAACAGTCTGACTCCCAGATGGGAAACGTAAAGCATCCTTTAAGCATAGAGGATGTGCTGGTTCTTATTTGTGGTTTGCCAAAGAGAAACCTCCTGGACATCACTTATTAACCAAGCTCCGGTATCTGACCCAAAGAGACTCACGGCACTGCCTCTTGTGTGTGAAATACAACAATGTTTAGAAATCCATTGAGGGATTGAAACAAAAAAAAAGCATTTCAGTACTCATAAAATGTGTGAAGCCTGCAATCATAGCAGGCTGCAACACGAGAGGTGTGCCCAGTTCACCTCCTCCTCTGTGGTACGAACACACCAAACGCGTACCCGCGTAATGCTACGGCCACACCAACCGCGTTGCTCGCGGTGGATACCGCGAGTACCGCGCCTAACCTGACGCTTGATCGGTGTGTGGTGGTTCAACGCTCCACCGCGTCACCGCAGCTAGATGAGTCCATGTCCATGCAAGTGAACGGAGCGTTCCCTCTTCGTCATAACTATCAAACCAAACATCCTTCACATTCACTGAGCAAAAATTATGAAATTAAAATGCACATTTCTCGCTAAAAATGTTTCCATAAACGCATTTAATGGCGTAACTATGTAACTATTTCCACCCAGAATAAAGAAAGATGTCGGCCGTGGCTGTGCTGGAGTCCGAGGTAGGAAACCCAAACGCCGCGTTTGGGTGCATGATAGAGCTTGGATCGGGTTAGATTAAATAATCTCAGATATAAATAACAATAATCGGGTTAAATAACTTCACATGGTGTGTCTGGTGTGTTTCCAGCATTCGTAGTGTTGATCAGCAGAGATATAGTCCGCCAAGACGTTGAGGTTGCTTAGCAACCAGAGACTCTGTCCATGCAAGTGAACGGAGCGTTCCCTCTTCGTCATAACTATCAAACCAAACATCCTTCACATTCACCGAGCGAACATTATGAAAGTAAAATGCACATTTCTCGCTAAAAATGTTTACATAAAGGCATTTAATGGCGTAACTATGTTACTATTTCCACCCAGAATAAAGAAAGATGTCGGCCGTATGCTTCTGTGCAAGCGTCACTACTCTCTGCCAGTGACGTCGGGTCAAGCTCAACGCTGATTGGGCAACGCGGCTAATCGTCATGCGTATGAGCGTAAAAAGTTTAAAAATGTTAACTCCTCTGTACGCGCGTATATGTACGCGCGTATATGTACGCGCGTATATGTACGAGCGTATATGTACGCAGCTCATACGCCGCTAACGCGGGTAAAATGTTGCTTTAGCGCATGTAACGCATGTACGCAGCTCATACACGCGTAAACCAATGGTTCCCTATGGAAAAATTGACGATTTTATACGCGTCTATACGCGGGGTACGCGTTTGGTGTGTTCGTACCTTAAGTGAGTCGTAACGTAGCAAATGGAGGTTTGAAGGGTGCCTGTCATATTAGCAAGATTAGATTCAGGTCAGGACTCGGCTAATCAAAAATACACACCCTTTCTCCTCAGCCTCTTCGGGAGATGTGCTTGAATAGTTTGGGGATTGGCTCTGTCCGTTTTCAGTCTTGATTTATCTCCTTGACTGATGGTCGGACTACCTGTTCTGTGGCGTTTGCCCTGATTGACGCGGGAATCCATCTCGTCTGTCAATCACCGGCGTGGTAAACACAACACAAACACAAACACAACAACAATATTCCCTGGCGGAGAAACGCAGGGAGATTGGAAGCAGAGAGGGAGGGCAAATGTTTCACTTCAAATAATTGCTCTTTGCTCTCTCTCTTGACCACTCTCGAATCTTACTATAGGGGCTTTACGTTGTTGTTTTCTCACCTATATATAGCTGCTGTGTTGTGACTGAAAGTAAAAATTCCTTGACTCATCCGTCAAGAGAATAGACTTCCGATAACCTTCAGCTTTGGCAAAGTCAAGATGAGTTTTTGAAATACTGACAAGGTTGTCTCTATATGTCAAGGCAACAGAATCCTTTCCCGACTCCTTCCTAAAGATCTCTACTTGAATTGGTCACGTTGGTCTACATACTCACTCCATTTAACTGATGCAACTTCGGCTTCATGTATGTCTCCACCTGCACATAGTCTCCTCCTTTAACCAAGTATTACACGATCCACTTGATTTTCTCTTAACCAAAACGATCATGTTGGATCAAGCTGATCAAATAAAGACATCATGGCAGAAAAAACAACGCTTAGTCAGCTTTAGCCGTGTGCACATCCTGATCCGGTGCCCGTGACGGATGAGCGGGGAAATGACAAGCCGTCAAGAGCATGAGCATCATTACGCAGTTGACGCGCATATCCACGGGCGCTTTGTACAGAGGGGTTAAGCAGATTTCATCTCTCCATCTCTGAGTCATGGGTTCACCTTCTGCCCCTGCCCCAGAGAGGAGGAATTGCCTCACTATATCTTTAACTCTAAATGAAGGAGGGAAAAACACCAAGACCACCTCTCTGTGTCTATGGTCCCTGGAGCCACAGGTGCGTGAATGGCGGAGTGCGGGCGTTGTGTGTGTGCGTGAGGCGTCTCCATGCTGCACAAAGCCTTTTTTTAGACACAGACACACGCACACACACACACACACACACTGACAGACACACACTGACAGACACACACGCACGCACGCACCCACGCGCCAATCGCTTCCCTTTTCCATACCTTCTCGCTCCTCCTTGCACAAAAACACATTTCTCAAGCACGTCTCCTTACTGGATCCAATTTCAGCCAGTGTGTCAAACGTTGTGCCCACGGTTCATAAAGCAACAGGTTAGCTTAGGTCCGTGACAGATCTAATATGTTTCTGTCCACTGTGCAAGGTGCACAGGTACGGGAGACACAGAAATAGGACCGCGAAAGCAAACCGGCGCTGGTGGAATTGTTTTTATGCGTTCAGCACAGAATTGCTCTTGTGTGGGTCCTTGTTTGCAGCAGTAAACATGTGGACTGGAAGGACGAGCAACCACTCCAACTTCTTTGAAAGACAATGGAGACATTTTCAGAACAAAACTGAACTTACACAGCACGAAAGTAAAAATACAATTACCGGGTAGACATTACTAGGTATCAGGACTACGGCTTTCAAATTAGTCCTCTTTTTTCATCCCTTCCCAGAACTGAAGGATAACAATGACGAAAATGTTGATAATGGGCTGTTTTTAGTGTTATCTTCATTGTGTTTATTATCATTCTGAGTCTTAATTCCTCATTTCCAAGTGAAATTATGCATCCCCCGCTCACACCTCAAACGAAGCAGCTAGTGTTCGCCGCTAATGAAGGGATGATGACAGAAGGCGCTTTGGTGTCTCCTCCCGTGCTCCGCGCTCGAGAACAGCGGCACGAAGTGTTCCGGACATTTCCAGGAGAAACATGATGGAGGTTTGATGGGGGGGGGGGGAGAGATAAACAAGCACTGAAATAGCACCCACTGTGCATGGTAACGTTGAGCCACAGAGCTTTCGAATCCCATCAGCTTCAAAGCACGACTGGCCAATTCTCTCTCTCTCTCTCTCTCTCTCTCTCTCTCTCTCTCTCTCTCTCTCTCTCTCTCTCTCTCTCTCTCTCTCTCTCTCTCTCTCTCTCTCTCTCTCTCTCTCTCTCTCTCTCTCTCTCTCTCTCTCTCTCTCTCTTCCCCCCCCCCCCCCCCCCCCCCCCAGAGGTGCTACGATGGTGCTCATCGCACAGTACATCGTTTGATTACCGCAGGAACCTGTGCATGACAAAACACACTTCAATTAATCTATTCACACGTCGTGGCCAAAATGAGTGCCCACATAACCACGTGTTATCTATTCTCCCGGCCAGCCAACCACACATGATCTATTCATTAGAAAGGAGAAACAACTTATATGGGGATGGTCTAATATCGTTACTCTATGGCTGTGGCGGCACGCATCACAACGCATCAACCCAACATAACATTCAGATCATTATTAACACAAGGCACACGCAACAAAAAAGCACCCCTCATCATTTATTCACCTCATCCTTGAGTAAACAAGGGCGAACTAGCATGCGCAAACCGTCGCGTGGGAGCCAGGTGCCTGAGACCTGCCTGTGCATTCGTTTTAATTAATTAACAAGCCAGGGCCGCCGCCACAGAGGAGCACACTGCACAAAAGAGGAAGCTCATGCATAATTGATGGAGTGATTAAATGTATGGGGTTAGTAATTCAAGCAGCTCCTGGCGATGATCAGTCTCCCAGTCTGAGTGTGCGGCCCGGCTCATCTTTCATTTCCCTTTTAGATTCTCCCGTCTATCCCCGGCACGTCTACTTTGAGAAGACTCTTTTGAAACTTTTGCGAGATGTTATTTTTGTGTGTCTACACGGCGCTAGGGCGACCAGTGTGCCCCATCCGCCGGTCGGAGCCCTGATAAAGAACGGAAGGGTCTTCCGTCCGGATCCCCGTTTACACTGCTTAAGAGTGATACAGAGGATCTTCTTCTTTGTTTAGGGTGTGTTATGTGGGCAAGGTCAAGGCAAGTGGATTGATACAGCAGAACAAAAGGCCATTCTCTGAATGGTTCACCACCAAGGATAAGCAGTGTGAATGATGAGATGGAATATCAGATGGGTATTTTTTTCCTAGCCTTAAGCCACTCGTAATCCTCATCCAAACCAGATCGGTCGACCATGGGATGAGCGTGGAAAACAAAAGCAGTGAGCACCCGCCGACTTCATTATAATATGAAAAATAATGATGTTAAATAAAAATGTCAGTCGTACATTTGATACAATTTAAAATACATGCTTTCAAAAAACGCTAGTCTGTAGTCTTTGTCTGGTTTCCAACACTCAACCCCAACCCACTTCATTTGTATTTTTTTGTAGGTTCAGGGGTCGGTTGTTGAATGGAACTTTCAACAAAACATAAACAAAACAAAACAACCTGAGGTTACGCTAGGATACTCAATCTAAAGCCTCTTAAAGGTCTATGGTAGCTGTTTGGAATAAAATAAACAAAGTGGCTCTTAAAACCACAACAGAGACCCACGTCATCTGCAGAATCGTTTTCCGCTTAGTGATCCAGCCCGGTCTCAAAACAGCTGAGATGGAAGAAACGGCGTTCTAAAGTAAAAATAAGCAGACATTCAGAGTGATTATCAGGCTGGGCGACGGTCTCATTTCCTGTTGACTGAGCTTCCCTAGGACAGTAGATACAGAGCTATTACTGCGGGGCACAGCCATTGTTTTGCTTGATTAACAAAATACACATTGATTAAAATGCTTCATGAGAACAAAGATCTATAAAATGATGCAAAGGCCTGCCCTCCCATCACAGAAATAACTTTATTTTTCTCTTGCTATAGGACTGTGGCAGCCTAATGCATATCCTTAGCCTCGTAGCATAATTACTTATTAATTATAATTCATTATTAAGTAATATTTTGGCCTGATTGTGATATCTAACCTAACTCTACTCTCTTAACACTGCTGATTCACAGTGCCTCATTGGCTATATCCTAAGCCAACAAGAGTGCTTTTTAAATTCAATAATCACTATCTGCCTAGTCCTCTGACATTTACACTAAATACATGGTGAACCTTAAATTAATTATAGTAATTATGATATGAGGGTAACAATATTCTGTATGATATTTTGAGTTCTATATTGATGTGGAAAAGGCTGTACTTTCAGACAGCTCAATCATCGAAACACAAGCCTCTAAATCAAGCGTCATGTCACAGGGCAGGGCAGATTTTGAAATAAGTAATACGATTAGGAAGGCTAATCACCCTCACACCGAGCGGTAAAACAAGGGCCCTTCAAGGAATATATTAAGAACATCACTCTTGCGCCGTGAACTCCCTGACTTCGTCGCTGTGCGGTGTGTGTGTGTGCTGGTGCGTAAGACAGGGAGCTAAGCCAATGAGTAAAGATAAAAGTATGCAGAAGATAGGAGGGAAGGTCTCCTGTCTGTATGTAGAGGAGCTAGATGTTCCAACGGGAACGTAGTGACACACAGCTGCGGGGTAATCAGTGGAACATCAGACCTGCCGGCCGATTAACCATGCGGTTATTTTAAGGAGTACAGTCGAGGCAAGATGGTGTCGTCCTGATTTGTTCATGATGATGTAAGCCTGTTTGAGCCGACCTCTGACCAACACTTGATACATCAGTGGGTCTTTTCATTTCCCGGAGAGTTCTTATGGGCATAATCTCTTCAGTTCACAAATGCCTTTCAACATCTGTAGGACTTTTTTCTTGTTGAAAGGTCAACATCTATAAAGTTTAGTTTTTTTGGCTCATCTTGCATTCTTGTATTCTATAGTTTTAATATGTACACATTTCTTACGTACAAACTGTATTATGATAAAAAATTCTTCCATATAAAACATATTTTTCTGATAATCTCGCTTTCACCCCTTCTCTTAACAAGCTGTGTGTTGATTTCTGAGGTTTATTTCAGAATATCACAGTCAAGCTATTCCTTTGCCTGACCGGGGAAATTAAACATTTGAAAATAAAAATCACAGCTTTCCTCCCAATCCTCCTACTATGGACATCGTGACCTATTCTGTACACTATAGTGAACTGCAACATCAACCGATTGGAGGTCGAGGGTTCATTCAGGATTATAATTGGCCAATATGTTTGCTACAGCTATAGCTAAGCTACCGCTAAGTTTTGCAGCGATTGAACTCTCGACCCTAAACGGCCACGCACACCGCCCACACCTCTCACAAACTTGGTAACTAGGCCATATTTCACATGAATAACCTTTTTGCCTGAAAAAACTATAAGCTCTGTGTTGATTTCAAATGACCACTGTTGTAGCTGTTCAGTGAGCTATTTTTTTATGATGGAAATCTATGGGGGAAAAAAACCTGACTTTGACAACTCTTAAGGTGAGCGGCTAAGAGTTGTGAGCGCTGGTACACATGTAGAGACCGATCATAAGCAGATTTACAAAAAGTTTGACCATGGAGGGCATTCTAGAAAGGGTCCAAATTAAACAAACGGATATTATTCAATCAATCTGAAGCTTGCTTCAAAGTAGCCCAGGGACTTGAATATTTTCGTGCTCGCATATTAGCCCTGCTAGCATTAGCAGTTTAGCATGCTTGCACTTCCTCATGTAGACATGTCTGGTTAGATATATAATTTAATAACATACATAATCAAATGTCAACCTATAATATTCAGAACGCTGTTATTCAATAACACTCCAATACTCAGACTGTCAACCCCCCTCTTCCTCACTCTCTCTTCCTCCCTCTCTGCCTTGCTCTGCCACTTTTATTTTATTGAACATGACGACTCCGCATGCACAACTGTTGTCTCGTCAAGTTCAATAAAGTCTTGTTCCCTCAGCACTCAACACAGCGGCATGCTTGGATGCTGCGATACAGGCCATTAAAGGAAAGGTCGAAGGTCTATTACTGTTTAATTTCCCCTGCATTGCTTGAATTTTTTTGAGCAAGTAAGTAGGGGATAAAAGTGTTGATTTGTACTTCACAATGTATATGAGATAAACTCGGTAGTTTGCATCATTGTCCAGGATGAATATTCCTGTATCATTGCATAATGGGCAATGCTATAAAGTTCTGTCGATTTGAGTAGAAGATAATATTCCATGTCATAATTATGCTGATGCCACAGATTTCTTATGATATGTAAACAAATTGTGACATTTTTACTTATTCTGCAAATCCCTTCCCTTCTTGCAAATAACAGTTTGGTAAACAGTTTAAAACGGTTCCATTGTGTACATTCACTAAATATGATTTATTGTCCCTCACATACCTCTCCAAACGCTTTGTAATCTGTTGAGACAACAGAAAGTTCAGCGGGTCCCTTGGTATAAATAAACGATGAAACTGCCATCACTTTTTGAATGCATTACAAAAGACCATCCATCATCTCAAGGAATATAAAAGATTAATGTCTTTGTTCCTGGTGTACATTTAGCAAAAGCTTCCTGCAGTTTGTGGAAGATGCCATATTTATCTTAACAGTGTATTTTGTCCATCTCAGATTTTTTACCATATTCATAAAAAAGAACTGTTGCATACTCAAACAGGCCTTTACAGCTACATAACTTCTTTCCTAAAGTGACAGAATTGTATACAAATTTAGGATAATATTTTGTATTTATTGCATTCACATTCTTCAGATTGCGCTCCCTTTTAGTCATCCATAAAGCAAACACTGGGATCGTTTGCTGTCTCCAAATAAAATCTCACATGGCAAAACGCACAGCTGACAGAGGCCTCCCATAGAGGCAAGCTCTTAGCCCATAACCCCCGCAGAGCCCTCCCCCCTCTCCCTGAGATAGGACGGTCTCGGAGCACTTCAGCTGTAATTTAGTTTCCTTCCTTCCCAGATATACTTGAAGGCTTCTCTACAAAAAACACGTTTTATAAATTATGTTTAGCAACCTTAACCCAAGCACGCACGCACACGCACACACACACACACACACACACACACACACACACACACACACACACACACACACGTAGAACACTACAGATAAAGGTCTCCCAGTTGGTCTGAATAAGACTCATAATGCATCAATGATGACTAGATATTCTGATCAGTATGTCCGGCGCGTGTGCGGTGGCGTGCCATAGCAATGGTTTCTAGGTTACCGCAGGAGTTTTAGCTGGAGTGGGTATCGAGGAAAACCCACGGTTTGAAAGTAATCCTCAAAACTTTATAGGATTTATATTCAAGCACATCGCAAGGATCCAAGGAACGTACAAAGTGTGTTTTTAAGTAACCATCCCCATCTCACTCTCTGCACTGATACGGTACGGTTTCACTGCTAGGATCCACAGAACATACTAAACGTGTTTGTAAGTAACCATCCCTGTCTCTGCACTGATATGGTATGGGTCTGTGAGGGTGCTGTATCGGTTAACAAGGCCGTGGTAGGAGTTAAGGAGCCAGTCACAAACAATGTGTGTTGTGGCCATTAGACTGATGATGTCGTTCTCTACCAGAATTTAATTTTCATTCGCTCCTGCATTGAGTAACTAGGCTAATAACTAATGTATACGGCTGGTTTAGGAGACCTGGTGATTCAGATGGACCCTCGAGCTGGAGAAAACAACAGCTTTGAGTGTCCTTACAGGTCTGCATGCGGGAGAAAGGCTCTCTCTGAGCTTTTAAAAATACAAATAACTGGAACACAATTTACCAGATAGTAGGTAAGCACTTTCTATGGAGATGGAGTGCATGGAACTCAGACCGGATCTATCAGGCCTGACGGAAATCCCAGTGTTATGTTTAAGACAATTAAACATAATTAATTCATTAATTCATTTCATTTCATGACAACATCTGCAGA
The DNA here is from genome assembly GCF_031168955.1 of Gadus macrocephalus. Lineage (NCBI taxonomy): Eukaryota > Metazoa > Chordata > Actinopteri > Gadiformes > Gadidae > Gadus > Gadus macrocephalus. The sequence continues at coordinate 2,113,846 of NC_082383.1, forward strand.
ACACAGCACATTTGTTTTGGAGAGTTGATGTGTTTTGCCTTTACAAAGGTTCTCACCTTATGACAAAACACTGCAGAGATATATCAGTATCTCACTTAATATGTGATTATTCTTATAACTATTGCAAAATTCATTCATGTTTGCTTTTAACACATGTAAGCATGAGAGGCCTGGAGGAGGTAATTAGAATGAAGATCTATACAGGTTACTGCAGGTTTCACGCAATTAAGATATTGTCTTTACTAAAACGAACAAAAATGAATGCAGATTTCACCTCCCCATGGCAAGTGTGTCAATGACCTGAATATGTGTTATGAAGTACACACATTTATTTGTGCATTTATTTTTCACCATACTGTCAGTTTATCTCAGCAGTGCTGCTTGTCTTACAACATCACGCACGCACATTAATAATGCCTGCGGGAGGCTCATTAATATTTATTTCACATGAAGAACATGGAAGTTGAACATTCATTGGTTTGAGGTATATTACTTCCAATCTCCAAACAGTCTAAAAAAATATGTAAGACCCATGCTAATTATATTCACGTCTTTTTAATGCCTTCTAAGGCCTTATAAGGCCTTAAAAACTTGTACATGCCTTTATCACTAGTAAGCTTGATTACTGCAATGGTCTCCTTACAGGTCTCCCAAAACAAACTCTGAGGAAGCTTCAGCTTGTTCAGATTGCTGCTGCTAGAGTTCTAACAAAGACCAAAAAATGTGAACATATTACACCAATTTTATTTTATTGTATGACAATGTTTATATGTGAAGCACTTTGAGTCTGCCTTGTGTATGAAAAGTATAAATAAAGTTGCCTTGCCTTGCCTGCCCTACACCAATTTTATTTTATTGTATGACAATGTTTATATGTGAAGCACTTTGAGTCTGCCTTGTGTATGAAAAGTATAAATAAAGTTGCCTTGCCTTGCCTTGCCTTAATCAACATTTCAAAATCATGATTTTTGTAACATCACTACGGGTGCCCTGTAAATAGCAACGTCCTTCACTCTAATTCTGCTCCGATATCCTCCATTTTCTTAAAAATCGAGGGGCTCTTGACGGTCAACTACTCGTAGTACACGAGTGAGTAAGCATTTTAAGAGGAAGTTTATGATTAAGAGCCGCGATGGGACACCAGATGCTAAATGAACACGGAGGAGGGACCTCCCCAGGAACGGTCTGCTTTTAGAAGACGGTCGCAAAACCAAAGCGTTTAAGGGAATTTAGACCCATTAAGTCCTTAAGGAGCAAGTGATCAGGGACTGCCCCTGGCAGTGGTGCTAAAAGTGCACACGTTCTGTGCTTGAGTAGAAGTACAGATACTCGTGTAAAAAAAGACTTGTAAAAGTAGAAGCACTAATTCATAGTGGAAAAGCCCAAAGTTTGGGCTCTGAAACGTAATCACAAGTATAAAAGTAAATATAAAGCCCTCTGAAATTTCTAAATGCATTTTCAGTGCAAAGCTCATGTCATATTATTAATTATTAATATAATTCAAAGACTGTTAAAGTTAACCGTTCCAACTTCAAATAAAAGTAACAATCTACTGAAAATAATGAACATTAACTTCTCTCCAAAGTGCCAATCGGTTTTCAATGTCAGCAGCAGAATTCAAAACATTAGGATCAAAGAAACCACACTTCAGGTCTAATTAAGCGTTAAGCTCTTTTGCTACATGATGGATCAATCGATCCTCCCTCACTACTCAACTAGTGATCCATTACGAGACGAAAACCCAATCATAGCAAACTAAACACACACAAATGCAACCAGTAACCTTATTTCCTTCCTAACATTCAGTTCAACTTTCTCTCTGAGCATTTCCAGAACTTCCACAAAAGAATATCAACGTTCTATTATCATTTTCTATCAACATAAAGACCTGCGTTCACACCAAACAATAGCTCTAAACATTCCCTTATCCTCTTCATATCGTCTGAACAGGCTGTCAATAACCATGGGCATTTGTGCAGGTGTGCAGGTGTGTTTGACAGCTTAGAATAAGTGCATTATTATGCAAGTGTTTTCTAACATGGCTGGTCGGGGAACACTTCAGGCCAAAATTAAATTGCGGACGGTGATCTCACTTGCATGTCAGTTAAAAACCCACTCCAGTATGCGTACCGTCTCTCCTACCAGAACCACTGAAAGGGCCACAGACACCTGACGAACCCCAAACAGAGACGTTCTAATGAAGTCTCTACTTACAGGGATTCAAGACGCCATTCTAAATCGTGTGTCCTGTTGTAACCAAAGGACTGCATGCACGTCTTAAAGATTGATGTTACCATTATGGCACAGGGCAAAACAAACATTCAGGTACACCACAAAGCTCAGCCATGGCTCAATATCAAGATTGAGTCAACGAATTGTAAACGACTTCCAGCAACAAAGCAGATAGATTAGAGACAGCTGTTTGGGGAGATTTAACTTTCCTGAGTGTAGCCATGTGGATCAAATGATATTCTGAGAATATCTTAAATTGTGGTAAAAATACAGATTTGACGAGTCAAGAGCGAGTGAGCGTATTTGACGCCGCCTGTAGATCAGTAATGTCTCCTGAGGCCCGTCCTCTCTTTAAAATGTGTCTCCTTCTGTTACTCACACAACAGAATGCCAGTGGCACTGGGTATGAAAGGGAAAATGCACCTTGAGGGGAGACTGAACGAGCCTCAGAGGAATCAGATGTGCATCATTCTGGGATTAAGAAGGAGGCGTGCGTGACTTTATGGTCCCAGTATTGCTCAACAACTGCCAACCGGAGGTGATACTCAAATGTCACCTGGGATTCTGAGGGCCGGCGGATGCAGCCGAGGAGAAAATAGAAAACATGCACGCACTGTTTCCATGGCACTGCTCTGTTTTCAGCAGCGCCAGTGGAGAGACCATATAGTGAGAGACAAGAGAGATGGACGGAGAACGGCTTCAAGATCCAAACTGTGAAATAATTGTTTTGGAAACGTATTGCGCTGGGATTATGCAGTACCAGCTGTACAAAGTGAAGGAACAATTGCAAATATGCAGAAAAAAGCTCTGTGTTAGCAGAGACAAATAGGAATGGATATGCTTACCAAAAAATCTTGAAACATGTACGGAGCCATACAGCACTCCGACCTCAACATTAGGTTTCTCAGAGCAGCCTAAATGCATAAAAGCAGGCATCCCTAGTTTCCTCTTAGTCCAACGAATGACTGGTCCCGCGATAAGGTCATCACACCTGAATGAATGTCATGGACATGATGAATGAGTCTGGTAAATTAAGCACGAATAGGGTAAAAGTAATAAAGATGATGGAATTTAATATTTATGATCCCAAAAACCTAGCTCACAAGCCAATTATTTTAGGTTGGGGCAGCACGTTTAAAGAAATACAGAAAAAGATTGCTTGAAGATTTTTCTGAAGTTTTTGGTTGAGGTTGGTAAAACAAATATGATTAAAAGAAAAAGAACAATCTTCGATCAAACTTACTGGCAGATATAATGACAAACTACCCAGATAGTCACGGCTGAATCCAACACTGTTCCAGGCATGCCTGGAACACATCATCTGAATTATGATGAGGGTAGTCCTCGAAAAAATACAATGAGTGTATTCGAATTGATTACATGGGAGGAATTATAGTGCAATTCATTCATATCAAATGCAGTACAATAAAGGACCAAGGTTCTCAGTGAGCTTAAAATAAATGTACTTTTCATCACCTGAAGCTGCTGATGCTAAGATTTGAGAGTTTTAAAGAGGGCAGCAAAGAGTGAAAGATCAATATTCTTCAAATAAACCCAAAGCTTCCCGAACCAATCAGGTAAGAGATGTCCTGATTGGTCAGAGATGAGGCAGTAGCCGTCTTTAACCAAAATCGTCTCATAAAGAGGCAGCCGAAGTCAACCCCTGAAACACATATTCTCACAGACAGTAACTCTCACTAACAGTTGACAAATACCAGGGCATTCGTAATAAAATTACACTGAAAAAGCTCTTCAAGCTCATCTTAAAGGTGCGTTTACCTTAATCGTGTTCCATTATAAGCCATCTACACACAAATTTTAATCACAAATTGGATTACATTCAATATGCGTCCTCTTAAGAGGAAACATATTACTGTAAGATTGGTTTTCTCTTCAATGTGTAATTTTGCCAGAGAGGAAGCCATAGTTCACAGTTTAGCCGACTTTACATTTTGCACTATAAAAGGTGTAACAGAATAAAAATGTGTGCATTGCAATATGTTAATCTTCCTCCACTGCATATTACGACCGTCTACCGTCTTGGAAGAATAATAAATGTCTCTTATCAACCTGTGTGTGTGTGTGTGTGTGTGTGTGTGTGTGTGTGTGTGTGTGTGTGTGTGTGTGTGTGTGTGTGTGTGTGTGTGTGTGTGTGCGCGCGTACGTGTGTGTGTGCGTGTGTGTGTGTAGACGTACGTGTGTGTGTGCGTTTGTGTTGTCACTGTGAAAATGAGAAACCAAAGATAGTCCGTTCCAGAGTGGCTCCCGGCTCCAACCCAACGACTTAAAGAGTAAAAACCTTTACATCGAATACTTTCTGTTTCGCATTACAGGGCATGTGTGTACAGTTGATCAAATTATGTGGACAACGACAAATTCAAGTAGACTAATAATATCTTTAGGCCTAAATCTTTTTTTATTCATTTTGTAGATCAAGCAAGACCCGGGCAATGTGGATTCCTTAAAGGTGGATTGTGGAACATTTAATGACATCTAGTGTTGAGGCTGCATAATGCATCTGACTGATTACCTGACGACCGAGGAGAAACTACGTTGGCCTGTGAGCTGCCAGTAAATACTTCCAAAATGATGTCATCATCTACGACAGCATCAAGTAGCCAACTGTAAAGTGTGAGGCACCTGATCAATTCATCAATAGTATTCAGTTACTAAGTCCGACAAACAAGGTCTTTTTTTGACAAATGTAAGTCGCCTGGATAAAAGCGTCTGCTAAATGCCCTAAATGTAGACGTTAATGTAGGTCATAGCTTACAAGTACAATTCTTAAAGCGTTTTTAAACATTTAAAACACCTCCTCTCTAGAGCCGTTTGTCCCTTCTGGGCTACCGTAGGAATATGGGCGATGGCCTCCCATAACCGATATAAAGATTAAAAAAAAAACACGATTCATATTTTAATGGGATAATGCAAAAATTAACTATGCATATGAATATTATATTCAATTGCAGCTGGATGCCAATTAAGTCTACAGACTGCACCTTTAACATCACATGCAGCCTCCCATTACTATTAAAGCTCATATTAAAAGCAACTCGTATTGTACCTATTTAATAAACATTACCCTCACACTGTCAACTCATTAGGACAGAAGATTGTATCGTATCGATGATCGAGCCGAGATCTAATCTGTGCTTGTCTAATTAAGTCACTGATTCAAGCAAGGTAAATGTCTCATGCAAACCTTTGTCTATGCTTGAGTGACAGGGAGTGAGTACCTCGCAAAAGAAGCACAGAGTCACAGAGTGCAATGTGGTTCTGGACAGACCTTGTTACCATGGTGACCGGAGGAGAAGAGGAGAGAAATAATTGCGCTGCACGGCGATGACGATAGAAGGACTGCAGAGAAGATGATGAATATCAGACCATCAAGGAATGATTAAGAAAGGATAACAGTCTGTTAAAAAAAGAACGGGACTATGAAATGCACCGTTACCGACCTCACCACCATCCTGCCTACAAGTTTTATTTTTCTGAAACCCCTGGATAGTAAGCCGACCAAATCATAGTCAATTTTCTCCAATCCCTTGATGTCTCTGTGATCTCCTCTCACTCGTTCGTGAAAAGATAATCCCCCAAAAAATAGTTAATGCAGGGCTTCGGTCTGGTCGTTCAGTTTGAACTTCTGTTCACCTCATTCATTTGACCAAGAGGTTCAGAGCGCCCCTACCCTATCTACTGTTTCAGTTTGCAGGGCAGGCGCAGAGTGCATAATTCAGCGTTCGACAGCAAACCACTGTCCCCTCTGCAGTTTGGGTTTACTTGAGACATTGTGGGGTCCACAGTACCAATGAAAAACGTATGAAGTAGGCCGATACAAAATGTATTAAATAAGGATTAGTGTGTTGCTGTGTCGGAGACACGTCCCCATATGCGCAGCGTGTAGTTCTTAACCGCTTGATTGATCTAATTAGAACAGGACATCTTGTTGCACCCGGGAAATATGTGTTAACATTGACCACCAAAGTGTAAACGAGACTAATCAGAAATAAATCGGCCCTCAGTGAGCTATTGAGATAAGGAAGCAAAACAAGCGACTATTGAACGTCAACCTGAATCCATCAACCGCGTGATTCATTGTAATGTGTTTGTTCATATAATGATACGGCCTAATTAAAACCTTAATGTCATTGTTGCGATGGGCTATAATATAAAACGGGTGGCAAGCAGTGTGTGTTCTGCTTACACGCTACAGCAATGATTCGCGGCTATTAGCTGTGATCGGGACTGATATTCGTGTGACTTGATAAATACATGGATACATCTTCCAAGTGCAAGACCAACTTGAGACTAATGTCCGTCCTGTATTTGATCGGCCGATGAAACAGATGCAGAAACAGGCTTGGTTTGTGGGTGTCTAGGCACGGCCCGGCCCTCACTCGCACGTGGCACAGGAACCATGGTCACTCACGGAGTGGTGCTCTCGTACGTTCTAGCCCACACACAGGTGGGCCCGCACGACATGTTCGCTCTCAAACGCACACACTCACACACGCACAGACACACACACACACACAGGGTCATTTAAAGCCTTCTCGTCAGTGTAACCAGGAGGCTTGGAGTCAGCCCCGCCCCGCCCGTAGCAGCGTTCCGTCCCTCAACTCCGGGGCCTCAATCCTCTTAGCTCGCTAAAAATGGAACCGCCCAGCGGCGACCCCGTTGCGTCTGCTGAATTAATGACGCCGTTCATCTCGTCTCGTTAACATCTTCCTTTTTTTCTCGTCCTCGGTGAAGGAAGGAGTAACTTCTGCGTGTTTGTTTGAAGTCGTATTTATTATTCACACTTGGGCGTACGACCGGTATTCCTTTTTGTATCATGGCGCGATCGTTTACTCATTGGCAGGTGTCTTGGGGAGCAGGAGTGTCTTGCCCTGAGGGGAGTGATTTATCCCCGCAATTGTGTCTGGTGTGTCTGCGCAGCACTTTGAGAAGCACCCATAAGCACCCGTCGTATATAGCCTTGAGCGAAAAGGAGGAGGAAGATTTGCCTCTGGAAATAAACGCTGTCAGTTTTCCTCCTCCAGTAAATAAACGTGGTTTATTTATTTATTTCAAACCAATAAAAAGGTAATTTTCCACATGGCTCCGCTTGCAATGATGCTCAGCCAATTACTGGCAATCTGACGATGACATTCATAGTAAGACTTTTATTTTGACGTCGATACTTTCATATTAGTTCTAATGAAATAAACGGCAGTAGTGGCCAATAGGAGTCTGGCAAACTGACAATCCAAAGTGTGATCACACATTTTCTATTGATCGTTTTCTCAATTCAGGACTCGAATAAATGTGTTGCCAATCAAAACTGTTTTAATATTTGAGTTTTTCTGTAAAACAAATAATGGACACTCAAGCTCAGAATGGATATTCAAAGGTGGTAAACAACAAGTAAAAGAGTAATACAATTATCTTTAACACTCATAGTGTGTTGTCATGTCTTGCGTCTTTGAATCTGGACCCTGAGTCTGGAAATAAAGTTTAATTGATTAATTAATTCATAAATCATTCCTTGATTTATTCATTTAAATTAAAACTGTCTCCAGACATAGTTTGATAATATTCTCCACTGGAGACAAGATCATTCATTAGTTTAATGATCGTTTTCTTAGAATTTGTAAGTTATTGCCGTCTGCACTGTGACCAGAATAGCTGAATTAGTATTCAGTATAAGTCTGATTGATTATAAATGTGCACTAAAGATAACATGAAAAAGGTATGTTATAAGAGTTAATTACAATGTAATTAGATAATTAAATTCAATCAAGTTTTAAACACCTACATATTCAACCACAATTGAGAAACGTTCCCATGACCCTGATTAAATAAACCACAGACAGAGTCACTGTAGAACAATACAAATATGAGCTATCGTGTACCATGCATGAGCTGAGCTCCGGGCCGTTCTCGCATCGAGCAGCTGCTGCAACAACACAAACACAGTGTGGGTTTACGTAACAACTGGGAATTTCCTATTATCTTTACCTTAAAACTCAAGGGCTTACTTTCCCCGGGGCTATTCGTTAAGAGTTTCATCTGACTTCCCTCCTTCATAAAGTAAAAATAAAAACGATTAAACACCCAAGGTGCTCTTGTTTGAAACAAACGATACCAATAAAACCAGGCCACCGTCGCACTCTGCCCTGGGAGTGATAACAGGAGAGGGAGATCTAGCAAACCTAGCAGCGGTTTCCACTCGCTGTACCTCGCCATAAACAGTCTTGAGGCGTGCTGACGGGCAGCATTAGCACTCAGGCCCTTCCGTGAGACCAGGTTGTCCGACACAGTTTGGGAATATGTGGGAGATGGTTCTCACCGGGTGTTTTATTGATGTGGTTTTACAGTGAGTGGAGCTGGACGGCCGTTGTGCCAAGGCACCGAAGCTCACTGGTGAGGAGGGAAGAGCAAACACAGCCTTTTGGTACGGGTCAGGCTTGAGCAAAGTTCACCCGGCATGCAGGGACCTCAGCTAATGCTGTACCAACAGAGGGGCTGTAGCGGTGCCATGGTGGGGCCTGCGGTTTGTTGATTCAATGCCATCTAAAATGCATGGCAAAATGTCATATCATCATATTTAACAAGTTTCTATATTTTATTACAATTTTAAATGTTAGATCCAGAAGTCCTACTATGATGTAGCAAACATTCTGGGGAAGGGGGGACTGCACAGAGTCTGGGCCGGAAACCAAAAAATACACTTTACTTCCTGTGTGTTTGGTTTGAGGAGATATAATACAGAAGAAAACTAATTTGTGTGATATAGCTTTTAGAAAATATTTTGTTTGTTTTCTCCACAGTGGCAAGACTACGTGCTGTTGGCTAGAAACCTTTAAAGTCACTTTATTTACACATTACTACTGCTGATAAAGTTTGTGTTACCAGCAATTAAGTGCTTACAGATCACAAAAAACGGTGAAACACCTTGTTCACACAGATTTGAGCGATTCGGCCATCGAACTTGGTTACCAGTAACCCACTGAAAGCTATGGCCCATGGCATCAGATCCATCCCCACATCCACTCGGCTTTGGCCGATGCTGTGGTATAAGATGCTGCTCTGGTTGCTGCTGCTGTTATTAGTGTTAAAGTCTTATTTCAATGCTACGTCGTTTCATCTCTGCCCTCCAGCCTGATCAGTGTTGGAGTTTGAAGATGTGCGTTCAAAAGGCAAGAGGCTACAAACGCATTGTCAAGTCGTGTCATACTTTTCACACGTTCATCTCAGCGACGGGATGCCTTCATGCTTTGTTCGTGTCAGGGATACCAAAGCAGAAACATTGAACGCCCAATGCGGAAACATCGGGCGCCAGTGACTCAGGAGGTAGAGCGGCTTGACTGTCAACCGGAAGGTTGCACGATTCCCCCGCTCCTCCTAGCTGAGCGTTAAGGGAGTAAGACAGCGCATGTTTGAACTCTCCGTTGGTGTGTGGATTTGTTTGTGAATCTGTGTGTGAATGTGTGTGAGAACTGCAATGTCAGGCAATAAAAGCAAAGTGTTTGAGTGGCCACTGGTTAGAAAAAGTGCTAGATAAATGCAGTACTTATACCATTTTATTTCCATCTGTACTGAAACCCCAGCTCAAAATGGTATCTGGCAGGGGGTCGATAAGGGACAAGGGTTGACTGTTGCACCAAGAATCCTTCTATCGGAAATGTATATACACAAACAAAGTGACAGAGTGTAGGCATACATCCTTAACCGGTCACATCAGAAACGACAGAACAGAAGGCTTTATCATGTCATCAAAACCACAACGTGACTTTGCAGTCATCCCTACACCAAATGAGAGAATAATAACTGCATATTAAAATAATTATTTTTGGACTGGACTGTGTTATCCGAGTATGAGAGCCAATCCCTGCATCCTGAAGATTACACGGACGCGGCTATGGGGATATGAACAGAGAGCCAGTGCTGTGATGACTGAGAAGCTGTGATGGAGCAGATAGAGAGGGAGAGGGGGCGAGGGAGGGGGAGAGAGAGAGAGAGAGAGAGAGAGAGAGAGAGAGAGAGAGAGAGAGAGAGAGAGAGAGAGAGAGAGAGAGAGAGAGAGAGGGAGGGAGGGAGGGAGAGGGAGGGAGAGGGAGAGGGAGAGAGAGAGAGAGAGAGAGAGAGAGCATGGGAGAGGGAGAGAGATAGGGAGCATGGACTGAGAGAGGGAACGAGAGAGCAAGAGAGTGAGAGAGAGAGACGAGACAGGAGCCAATTTCCTCTATTGTCGTACTTAATTGGACACACCAGCGGATTACCGCTTCCTCATCCACAGAATCCCGCTACCGCCATTGTGTCTGGAACCCACTGAAGGCAAAATAGAACCAGTCACAAAGAAAGTTTCAATGAGGACAACAAGCCAAAAACCCAAAAAGACACACACAAACACCGAAAAAAAGTCAAGAACACCACAACCAAACCTGATAACATCAGACAGGCACACGCTGCGTCTATAGATCGACTCTGCGACCGTTGCTGGCCTCAAGGTCCATTAAACAGAATAATCCCATCAAAGCGAATCAAGCTCAAAAGCGCTCAAATCAAAACTAATCCCACTTGGCACGAGCCAAGCAAAAAACAATAACAGTCAAACATCAAGCTAGCATCAACAAACATAAATACTCTGGGAGCGGTCGGAGTCCACTCGGGGGGGCCCCCTGGGGGCCCCAGTGATGACTGCCATTACCATCGGTCCCCATCAGCGTCCATCTCGTGCCCACCCCGGCTCTCTATGGAGCTTCACTCCCCCCCCCCCCCACCGTCGCCGACCCCCACCTTCACGGCTGTGTGTTCTCTGAGGAAATATCGTTAAAGTGCCAAAACAGTTCCTCGACCCCTGCAGGTGTGTGGGGTTGTTCTGTGGCGCTGGGGACCTGACAGAGCTTCTACTGCGGTAGATGCGGTGCCTCCGAGGGTATGAGGGCTGAAGTCTTCCAATGACTTAAAAAAAAAAACACGAACTGGAGCCCCTCAAGAGAGGCTGGACAGGGCTACACATGAAGGGGTCTCTCTCTCTCTCTCTCTCTCTCTCTCTCTCTCTCTCTCTCTCTCTCTCTCTCTCTCTCTCTCTTCCCCCCCCCCCCCCCCCCCTGTGGCTGTCATAAATTGCCGGTGAGAGAGTGCGAGGGCGTGCTAGAGAGAGAAGGCTGCCAAGTCCTCCATCGTCACTCTGGGATGAAGAGAGAGAGTGGAGTAGACAGTTGGGACGAAGGCCTTAACGGGGGATAACTTTATACAGTGTGGCAGGAGCAGAGTTTAATGAATAGCTAAATCATTATTGAATAATTCCAACATGCTCCGCTTCATTAAAGACCGGATAGGTTTCGAGAACTGGTGAATTGGATATTAATTATTTTGCGGATTATATCAGTTATCTCTGTGATGGAATATTCTCTCTGCTGTTCAAAAACATTGTACTCTTCCTTCTCCTAAGATCCTCCATCCACATAACCGAGTTCATGTTTCCAATGTGGAGATTTTCTATTTTATAGATTTTTATCATCTATTTTATTCTTCTGAGCCGCTTGCGATTTTCATTATAATTATAGTGGGAAAAGAATACATCTGAGGAACATGAATAATTCAAACTGTGTGAAAGCACATTACTCTCATTACGACGACGTCTGCCCTGAAGTGGGTAGCTTATTGGTGGCGCCGTTAGCCCCGCCACGAACGAGAGACAGCACTTTATCTGAGTTAAGGAAAGTTGGCCTCTGTCGAAGCTCTTCCTGGACGATGAGCTGATGTGTTTAACCAACGTCCGTGATCTCTGAAATACATCTCTTTAAATGCAAACACTACTAATAAAGTACCAGGTCGCTTCTCTCTCTGGCTTTAGTTCCGGGTCAGCAAACGGCAGAGTTGGTCTCTCCGACGTGTCGATAACCAACACCTGACGGAACTCGAAGAATCCAAAACAGAAACTCTGCTGCATCTGTTCGCGTCGTTCGACGCTACAACCCCATTGGTCCAAGCTGTGGAGAGCGGAGAGCATCTCAAGAGAGCTGGCGGCGTGCCGGCTGCTGTCTCTAGAGACACGCACGTTGTTTTTCTATCTCGAGCCGACGCCGTCTGTCCCCCAGGTAGCCAGGAGGACAGACGGCTGTCGGCCGGATCCTCCAAAAGAAATCAAGGGAGCGCGCTCGTCTGTCCTGAGAGACTCCCTTACGGGAGTCCACGGACCTAGCTGGAGTCATCTCCCAGGACACATGAAGGCACTCGCTCGATACTAGAAAGGGGGAGGGAAAAAAGTTTAACTTTTTGGACGATCGACATTCAGTGAATACAGGCGGACCATACGGGCTGGTGGTCGAATTTCCTTTCCTGGTTTACGTCGACAAAGTGGTCAACTCTTAGAGCAGCCACTAGAGAGGGCATTCCCAAGATCGAGCCGTGAGTGTTGTCCCACGGCCGTCCGGTAACCGGTCAAGGCCTTTCCACCGCCTCGCTTCCCTCCGCACCCCCCTTCCCCTCCTGACGTCTAGCGGTCCGCCGTGATGACCAACCCCGCTGGGGGCCCGGGGAGACCTGTTCCCCCGGCGACCGGCGATCTCAGGGGAGCTTTGGAAAGACCAAGTATTTAAAAAAGGCTCATTCTCCCCGCACCAAAGGAGGAGGCAGCGAACGCAGTGATCCCCTCGGTTTTGCACACAAAGGACGGATGGGTTCGGGGGGTTGCTTCGGCAGGGGAGTGTGGAGGAGGAAAGAGGTGCTCATGTATAACCATTACAGCACACACAAAAGGTGACCCATCTTCAGGTTAGATCTCCCCTCAAGTAGAAACACTCGAATGGAGGGAATAGCGACGGCACAGGTTTGCAAAAATGGGTGACTTTCCTTGCAGATCTTTTTGAAGGTAGCTTATCGAGTGCTTTTCCCATGTTTTTAATTAGTCCACTTCGGCGCAGATTATGTGCAATTCCGATTATTTATTTTTTTTCGAGATTTTAGCATGTGAGTGCTTTTTGACATTATGAGGCTTTGAAATTGCCGAGGTAAAACAGTGACCTCGTAGGTTTTAATAGGGTCCAGCCGGTCCTTTAAAGTAGGCTTTAACCGTGTTTAATCATGTGCCTCCATTATGTTTGAACCGGAGAATGCCATTCAAGACTATTTGAGAGATTTCTGTTTGAATTCATCATGTTCTAATGTCAAATATTCCACACACAAGTATTCCCAACATCTGGCTCCAAAACACTGTAATACAACCAGCTCTGAACAGACGTTAGCCTCTCAGAGGGCTTCATTCAGGTCCTCACCGCGTTCCACGTGGTTGATAACAGGCGTGCCGATTTTTCATCCAAAAACTAGATTGCATTGGACTTGCATTGTGTACAATGCGTCCCACCTCCATTACACTGTGCACATCGGATCTCAGAGGAAGCAATAAGGAGCTTTAGACAGCTTTAAAATGCCTCATTACAATACAGTTAGCCGCTGGCACAGAGGCTAATGCAAACAACCCCCAACACACACACACAAACAAACACACACACCGAATCATTTGATGCTGGCTCTTGTTTTTGTTTGTCTTGTTTTGTTGTGTGTGGCAGAACGAAATGAGCAATATTCAACCTCTACGATGAAATATCCACTTCCCACCCAGTCCCAATGCATTGTTTATCATCATTGTTTATTCCCACTGAGAACACAGAGAAACAAGTGCCAGAACAACCTTCAGGGCTTCTTCTACACCAGCTCAGGATGTTCTGGGTTACCGTTCTTTGCTCGTTCGGAAGCATACTGACTAGTCGTATGAGAGACATATTTAGTGAATGTCTAATTTGCATATTTTGAGTTATTGTTTTGTATTCTATCTGATTATTATTAAATTGCATATTAGCATGGACCCATAAGGCTTCTGTAGAGTAAAAATTTGTGGGCCATTAAGTGCGAAAAAAAAGAGCTAGAAGCCTACGTAGCGACACGTCTTTTACACCCTTATTTCGATTTCATGCCTTTGTTTGTATTGCTCCCTTTTGAAAAGTAAAAGGTCACGCTAATTCAAGAGACAAGACATTTTGGAAGTCAAGCTCAATGCTTCTATAGCATTATCAAGTGTTATGAAAGAAAAACACTACAAGTAGCATATAGCTTCAACCTTCAAAGTTCAAACAAACCGCCTAGCCTCCGGACCACCTCAAGGAGTTCTGCCAACGTGTCAACTGTGCATTGGCACCTACTTAACTACTGCACCTTAATTTAAAGCCTTTTCATTACTGCAGGGTGAGTCCATTGTGGGGTCTGCAGTGCAATCCTTCTGGAGGGCCGCCCTCCTGCAGATGTCGTTACTGTACACCGTCTTGGTGTTTTATTGTGCATTTTGAGGTAGAGGGGCCTCGTGGGGATTTATTATTTTGTGCACCACAAGCCCAAAAAAGGGCCAACTAACACAAAGTGTTCCAGTACTTTTACTGGAATTGGGGCGACAGAAATATGATTCGTTTGAAGGCGTGGCTTCGTCTGTATCCTTTTCCGGAGAGTACCGCTGCTCTTGTTCAACGTGCCGACTCGGCACGTTGAAGAACGTGCCGGATGCATGCCACAGAGAGAATCCGACTCGGCACTGCCGAGTCGGATTCTCTCTGTGGCATGCATCCTGTTAAAGATGCATCCATGTTTGGAATGGTGGGTTAGGGTTTATTGAAATAACGTCAGCACTAAATTAATCGACCAAGTCCTTCCTGAGCAGCTGAAATATTGACACGACCTGATTAATATGAGATTCATAAGCCGGAGAGTTGATGCCCTTTCTGTTGCAATGGCAATACTGGTTTCTATCAACCAGAGACCCTAGCTCAATCTGATTCCTTTCCCGGCATGATCCGAGTGGGTCGTCTGGGGCCTATCAGAGTGGGTGAGTCAAGTACCCTCACCCCTGCCCGCAGAGATGACCCTGGTTCACACCCGAAAAGGCACTCATTAATACAGCATGCGATACACAGAGATTGGAAAACTAATTTACAAACGAAAACCGATCTGCCACACAGACCCCTAATCGCGGTTGGATGGAGAACAATGTAGGCTAGACACTCACAGAGAGAGAGAGAGAGAGAGAGAGAGAGAGAGAGAGAGAGAGAGAGAGAGAGACAACAAGTAGATAAAGAGAATGAAAACAAGAAGCTGGCGAGTAAAGGGAGAGCAGACGAAGGAGGATGAAGGAGTAGGCGTGATGGTCCAAGAGAGAGAATAACAATGGCGCTGTGTAAAGCACTCTTTTGAAGATCAACCAGACACAGAATAGTGACTAGACTAGACCAACTGTAACAGAGTGGGTGAGAGAAAGAGAGGCAGGCCGACAGAAAGACGAACACGATTTCGGCATTTAGTTGATAATTACCTTTTCCTCCCTGAAAGCGAGGCATGTTTTTATAAATGTCAATGTCAGGGACAGGTCAAAGTGACAGATCGTCTTAATGGAGGAACATGTGATGCGATATAAAAGAGAGTGAGGGACACAATTTAAGAGTCATCCGTCACTTTGACTCCCATTATCTGAATTTCCTGAATAAAATGGTTATATCAAGCCTGCATCTGATAAAGAACCAAGAGAAGTACTTCACTCAGAAAAGTGGAAAATAAATGTTTAGTCAAACATTTCAATACAATACGATACCAAATGTTTAGTCAAACATTTCAATACAGCAACTGCCATACGGCTCGGAAGTCGCGTTTGAAAATGATATTTAGACAGAGCCGGAACCAAATTACAACTATGGCTCAATATGTAATTATAGCTACCGTTGTTTGAAGCGACATCCATTGACGTGATCAGCTACTGTAATATCAGGTTATTCTCCTCCATGACACAGCGTTTACAGATTAACTAAAACTGCTATAATTTCCTACTGGATATCAAACAGGCTGGGTTGGGGTTTTGTTTGTTCCCCGTCACAACATGTTTGTGTGCATGTTTAATCCGTGGTAATGAATGATGACGCATCCCGGAGAGCATTAGTTAGCTCATTAGCTCAAACAAGATCATCAGTACCGACCCAATGGCCCACAAAGTCCCCTGGTTCCTCCATGCAGCGCTGTGACCAGAGCAGTGTTAGGATGGTGTGTTAGACTAGGGCTTCTCAAATGGAGGTACGCGTGCCCCTAAGGGTACTTTAGAGTCCTGCAAGGGGGTAAAAAAACGGAAGGTGGCTAGTTCGATCCCCGGGGTGTCCCTGGGCAAGGCACCTCACACTAACTGCTCCTGATGAGCTGGCTGTCGCCTTGCACAGTCGACTCCTCCGTCGGTGTGGGAATGACTGAATAAAAGGCCGTGAGTCGCTTTGGAAAAAAATGTCCCCTAAATGTAAATGTAAATCCAGAATCACCTAAATGTGGTCAGTTTCAGTTGGAATATATTTTACTGTGTAAGACTGTGTGTGTTAGACAGCGCAGTGTGGACTGCAGGTGTCCCGGGGAACCACAGACTTTTAGAAGAACCTCTACACGCCACCACTGGGCCCAGGCCGCTAATAGCTAAGCCTTCGTCAGGACATTTCTCACCACAGTGATCCGCGGGTCATTAAAAGGTGATTACCCCGTCCCAGGAAGGTGTAATTAATCTGCCGCAGAGTAATCACAGGTGGTCTGTCCTAAAGATATCACTGTGCTTAACATAAGCGATTGGTGATTAAAAACCAAAAGCGAAGTATCCATTGGCAAGTATTTCAGAACGTGGTGTCTGGCTAATTTACCTTTTTTTTAGGCAGCCATTGGGTGGGAGTGGACCGGTGCTATGAGCCCAAAGAAATAGCACAGCTGCAAACACTGATTCGTTTAGTCACACTTCCTGTATGATGCTCATACTGTATAATGAAGACAGAGAGTTTTAACCGGGGTCCGCCAAACACCTAGCATCACTCACAGCCTCACACACCAGCGTGCAGCGTTTCTTTGTCTCTGCATGCAACATCTCCTGGCCTGGCCTGGTTTCCTCTGCCCTGTGTTGATGCTGCTGTCCTTCCGTGTGTAAAGCCCCCTGCACTTGACGAGCCTGGTTTGTGTTGTAGGGGAACCAGGAGGAAGTTTCTTTCTCTACATCAATGACCTTTGCGGTTCCCAAGGGGGTTCGATCAGGACAAACCGCAGCACCTTGTACTTTGTATGATGTCATTCTTTGGCGAGGAGCTGGCAAAGCCATTTTGATGAATTGACATCACCATTTATACAAAAAGATAACACTATTGCTATATTGGTTCTTGGTAGATTGACTAATTCATCTTGGAGAAAGGGCATTTCAGTTTTATCCTGAAATAAAAAATAAATAATAATGAAAGAGCAACATAATTGAGGGGGTACTTTATTTTTCTTGCATTTTTCTTGCATTTTAATCACAGTCTGTCTCATTCTGGTGACTATAACGGCTGATTGATGTCTCTATGTATTCAAAGCCTCTGCTTTAAAACCATATAAATTCATGGCTTTATTATACTTGAGCAGAAGCCACTGCAGTTAATATCCGTCTGATGCAATCTTAACTTAATCATATCGGCTGAGTTATGAATTTTAGACAAGCCAACTTATCCCCCATACATTATGCCTCTAACGGCTCTGGTTATGGGGACTCTCATCATGAGCTCTGCTTTTATGATCACGATGATATTACAGAAAACATCACTGCAGTCATGCCCAAACACACCAATGCTAAAATATTAAAGGTTGTATCAGCGATGTTGGGTGACGTCACTCCTGTTGATACTTGAAGCGAGGTACCAAACAAACAGAGCCAGCCCGCCCCTCCCTTCCGTGTTTCGTGCATCCAGTAAAAACTATCACGGACGCATCGCAAAACCCCACAACACCCACCCATGGTCGGTGATTGGTTGGAATACTATTTATTTTGGAGCACAGGATCGGAGCATAGGCTGCCAACAGAGGCGCGTTTTTTGACGGCCTGCTTATGGGACGGGAAGCTAGCGGATCGCGAGGAAAGATCAGATGAATGTGATCATTTATGTTTCGGCCTAGAATCGCTTATACAACCTTTAAGCAATCATATGATCATATTGGTTACGGTTTAATATTGACTGTTATTTGTTTAGTAATTGCTTTGCAACAACCTCCGGCGACAGCCTGTTCCCGTCAAGATTGCCCCATGTACACTGCATAATGACACCCGGTAATTATTACACTTCCTTTTATGTGCATATTTGTTTGACATACATTCATTTTGATTTGATATCCTGTACAGTGGCTTTTTTTGTATTCCCGTCTCGCTTTTCTGCAGCGATTGACAAATAGTCCCTTGTATGTAAAATATTCCCTGGCACTCAACTCTGTTTCTGAACTTAATATAGATAGATATATGTACACAGTATGATCACGAACAGATTTAACCGGCGGGAACTTAATTAACCTCTCCAATTTCTAACTCAAATAATGTTTCCTGAGGAAATTCAAACAGTAAAAAAACGCTTGCAAGTTGCAACCCAGACTGATAAAGATAAATCATATAGAACTTTGCCTATAACTGATAACGATTAATCATGTATAACTTTGGATGTTTCTCTCTCATTGCCTCACAAGCAGTCCGAGTCAACTCGTATCGGAGGTTTAATGCCTGCACGTCAGCTGAGGCCAGGCACACTCTCTTTGGGTTCACTACTGAACTCAGTGTACCACATGTCAGGAAGTAGAGTTCTCCCCCTCCACTAAAAGAGGCTCAATGCCTAAAGTCGACCGCTCCGAGACATCATTACAGCTTCCATGTTCTTCAAGGAGTATACCGTTAAAGGAGTGCTCAGACTTTGGGGGAAACAAGGTTATTTTCCACTTACCCGTAATCATACAGGCAAGCACAGAAGCATCTCTTTATAAATCAGCCCAGCGCTCGATTCAACCCAGGAAGCCTTTGACGAGATTGGGCGGAAATCAATGGAAACAGCTGCGATCGATGAGGGTAGAGTGAACCATTCCAGCTTCGCCAAAGTAAAGATACATTATGGATTTCACTCTGCTCTTTGTGAAAACTGAATAGCAAAACAAAAACGACATCTCAATAGTTTTAGAGTGACACAGTTTGAGAACTCCTTTAGGAAAACTTGTTTTGTTATTTAAGGGGGGGGGGGGGGGGGGGGGGGTTCACGCCATTTTGACAGCTCTGTCTTCGCAAAGACACAATAATGTGTCTGCGCAATGTGACACCGGGCAGAAAAATAATGGGCATTGTCATTCCCACCGACGGGGGTATCCCATTTCTGCATCCAAGAACAGGATTCACTTTTGATTCATCGCTGAAACAAAAGGGAAGAAGGGTAGTTGTGTTGAGGTGAGTGATGTCACTTCCTCCCTGGAACACGGGGGTGTGAGCCGGCGCCCAGACAGATGCCCTTGGGTGGAACTCAGTCATCCCTGCAGGAGGCAGCGGGGTTATAAAGCTGCCCTGGGCTCTCTGGGAAATGAGGAGAAGGTATTGCTTCCATAGCTCAGAGCTTGACCATTCACTGTGGCTCCACTGCCAATTCCGATCCTTTTTTCAGCAAACAACCAACAAACAATTTGTATTCACCCCGGTTTGTTTGACATTGTGTGCCAAACAGACAGCTCCGAGTTACCAGGCATGTTTTCATGTGATGTATGTATGTCTTGTGTGTCGTGTGTGGGCCCTTTGTCACATAACTAGGGAGCAACATGTGGCTGATGTCAAAGCAGATCAAACGCAACGAGAGCAGTGGCTTCGGTGTCAACCGGTATCAACAGGTTGTTGGAAGAACAAACAGGAATGCACATGCAAGGAAGCATGTAAAACGCATACCCACACAAATCTCTGCACGCATGCACGCACACACAAACACATCTCCACACGCACACACCGACACACACACGCACACATGCACACATCTCCACACGCAAACACATATCCACGCACGCACACACACATCCTCACATACACACAGACATCCCGACCAACATACAACCACAGAACGCACACACAGCCCCAAACACCCACACATCTCTGCACACAATTACACACATCCCCACACACAAACCCCCACACACACACACACGCCCACACGCACAAACACCTCTGGTAAATCGTATACTCGACATGCACGACCCATTCCTGATCCGTTTCAATCTGAATCTGACAATGAGGAGAGGGGAGGAACGAGTGGGGGTGAAGAGGGGAGCTGGGGTGGAGGGCGGAGGCGGGGGCGGGGGTGTGGAGGTGGGGTGTGGGGGTGGGAGTGGCGAGGTGGTGATGGTGGAGGGATGGCAGGTTGCACTGGCAGAAGTAAATATTTGCTCATCCTCTTCGGAACATAAGGAGAGTGCAATCGGATTAAAAATGGAGAAACAAACACACACACACACGCACGCACACCCACACAGATATTTATACTAACACAAGTATATGCAGACAAGACCACACACACACACACCAACACAAGCACATGCAAACACGACCACACGCCCGCACAAACACACACACACACACACACACACACACAAATATGCATACTAACACAAGCACACACACATCCAAAACAGCAGCAATAGCGCCTCAGACAATGCTTGCTATACCATCTAGTGGAGCTCTCTGGTAGGACACATTTCTGGTATCTCCCCCAAAGAGCCCCCGGCAGTGACGGGGAGGGGGGGGGGGGGGGGGAGACGCCAGACAGGCATTAAAAACAGACATATTGAGAGACCCCCGTAACGAATATTAACTGCCATAGCAAGGGGCAGCCGTGACATTTCGCAGAACAGTAAACAAATACGTCTTGCTTGTCGCAGGTCGAAATGCCACCGTCAGAAAAAAAAAAGCCAGCCCACTCATAATGAATGACTTGCGGCGGGAGGGGTTGAAAAAAAAAGAAGAAGCAGCAGGCGGGCGGGCGGACCCGTCTCAGAGAGAAAACGACGGCACGCGAGGATGAGACATCCCCCCCCGGATAATCAGATGCATCATTTAGATCATAAACATCCATCCGTGATGTACTCCGCTTAGCAGGGGAGCGAAGGCAATGCACACGCCGGTGGTCGGACCCTGCAGTTGCTGAACACATTCCCCGCGGGGTGAGGCCCAGTCCGTGGTTGCTGTGGAGACAGCGTCTGAAGCCAGCCACCAGGTGGAGCAGTGGAAATATCTCACGGACTCTCCACCACTGCTGCGCCCTATTCACACGCTGCACAGTTCAGGACGTCCTCCCAGGGTGGGTGGGTGTTTTTGTGTGTGCATGTGTGCGTGTGGTCGTGTTTGCATGTGCTTCTGTTAGTATGAGGTAGAGGGTGAGTGTGTGTGTGTTTTTGTGTTTGTCTGTGTCTATGTCTGTGTCTGTGTGTGTCTGTGTGTGTGTGTGTGTGTGTCTGTGTGTGTGTCTGTATGGTCGTGTTTGCATGTGCTTCTGTTAGTATGAGGAAGTGTGTGAGTTAGTGTGTGTGTGTGTGTGTGTGTGTGTGTGTGTGTGTGTGTGTGTGTGTGTGTGTGTGTGTGTGTGTGTGTGTGTGTGTGTGTGTGTGTGTGTGTCACAGTGCGTTCTCTATGTGTTTGGGGTGTCCACGTAGGGTGAATGCCACTCAAGGTTAATTAACTGTAATGTGCTTTGAGTGGCTGTCGGGCTCAGAAAGGCACCAAATAAACCCAGTCTACTTGCTATTTATGAGAATGCAACCATATTTGAACCACTCAATATGACACACGCTTGCGTTCCCCTTCGAGGCGTGGAGTCAGAGAAAGTGATGCATCGACTCATTCATTGAATGTATAATGTAATAACACCAAACCCCGACAGGCAGAAATGCATCAGCACATGGTTTTATATGAAAAGCTCAAATAAAACATTAAAATCACATTACGCCGATCAATGGAATTTATCTCAGGCGCTGGATTGCCTCAGCTAAACCATTGCACTTGGCTGACGCTGAATAGAGATTTGTTGCAGACTTACCTGAATTGCAATAGATCTGCTTTGTGTCTCGGCACTGTCTATTAACTCCCACGGCTGCCACGCAACAGCTGGCAATCAGCCAGGCGCAGACTTCCAATATAACCGAACGCTTGGATGTCAATAAAACGTCAATAAAACACGGTGAGGTGACACGGGAATCGGAGTGCCACACCGGGGTCACGGCGGGATTAACCCCGTCTCCTTTCTCCATCAGAGGGATGTAATCTGGGTTCGGGGTTGCCATGGCGATGAAAACCTCCGCTTCCGACCGTATTTGTGTTTGTTTTTCGTGAACTCGCCGACCGGAGTAAACCGGTTTACGGGGGGCGATAGGGCTAAACCAATTAAAGGCGGCGGTGAGGCGGACGGAGATTTGAAGCGTTTTAGCTTTCGATGGACCGCGTCGGGGTGTGCGGTTCCTCGCCTTGTCCCCCTCTCACTGAATGAGTTACGCTGGCTCGGCCCGCTTTGATCTAACGCTCCGGGGCGTTTTGTCGTCCTGGACAGGTTGGCTCAACGGTGGTGAACTCTGAAGCACCCCCACCCACCGATCCACCCTGTATCCACTGGGAGCCGCAGACCCATTTGGTACAAAGAGCCGGGGGGAGGGAGGGAGGGAGGGAGCGGGTGAGCGATAACTTAGAACACAGCACTTACCTGGGTCAGCAGAGCCCCCACGCAGCCAATCAGGAAAGGAAGCCAGCCCGACACCAAGAGGTCCAAACAGCCAGCCAGGCCCCAGGGGAAGGCAGACAGGAGCACGGAAAAGGAGGGCCACCGAGAGAGAGAGACAGAGACAGAGACAGAGAGAGAGAGAGAGAGAATAACCATTAATGTCAATATTTCGAGTTCCAAGTTTCTTCATAAAGTAGTTGTTTTTCTTATATATCTAAGAATCCAAAATGCATCTAGATAGTCCAGGCGTTTGGAAGATGAGAATTGAGGGGAGGCCCGAAAACCTTGGGGGCCACAAGTTCTGGCCGAGTTATTTACATTTAGATTTACATTCAGCAGATGCTTCTACCCAAAAGGACCTCATAAACACATTTACGCCGGAGTCAACCATGCAGGGCGACAGCCAGCTCGTTGGGAGCTGTTACGGTGAGGCGCTTTGCTCAGGGACACCTCGACACTCGGGGGTCGAACTAGCAACCTCCCGGTTACAAGGCAGCCCCGCTCCTCAACGAAGCCACCCTAAAATAAATGAAACTCCCCGAAGCACAAAGGATTTGTCCACCCTAAACTAAACTATGGATTTGTACTTGCTGTTACCTCACTGTGCTGTATATCAAAAACAAGGCATTTGTTGGTGTTTGTTGTCATGTTAATATTTATAGGAGACTGGCCGGTACTCATAAATACGGCATGGGGGCAATCATGAACCAAGGAGACATGAGCGGTTCCAGCAGAGCAGAACACCGCATACCAAACAATAACCACTTTGTTTGGTTGTTTTTTTACTCAACACACAATTTAACGACCCCGAAGCTAGATGAGTGTCCAGATTATTCACACGCCACGGCGATAGATCGAAACATTCACGCGGAGTAAAATCATTATCGCAAATGCCAGAATACTTTACGCTCACTAAATGCTTTTCCAAATCGCCTCGTGTTGTCGATGTGAGCAGACTCATGGATCCTAGGTTATGGTTTGGTAATGAAACCCAGCCATCCACGCCCACTTGTGCGCACTGCTTTGGGGTATAGTGGTCCCCAACATTACAAAGGTTGTCAAAGGGAACAGCTCCATTTAGCTAACCACAACATCGTGACGTCTGATGAAGACCTGATTCTCATTGGCTGTCAGCATTGTCACTCACAGAAATGTATTGATGGCTGCATTGTGACTTACAGCACAATGAACTGACATTCACGTCTGTTGAAGGTGGATTTTGTGAATTGCTTATAATGCTGGATATTTTAATGAATAATAAAGCATCATATTTTATCCATTATATTTTCAAATCGATGAGGCTCTGTCGAAAAACAACACAAAATATCCGGTGAGAGTACCGCTAGAGTACCGGATCGATAGGGAGTATCGATAAGAGTAGAAGTCACGTTCAAATCTTAACCATACCGTTTCCGAGAAACAAGTGAAACAGCTCTATCTTACTGCTGAGCAAAAAGCTAAACCTAAAAGTTCAGGTGGTTTCACTGCAGTTCTGTTTTTTTGTAGAATGACCTTCGCTTGTGTACGGTGGCTGGCCGTGCTCGATTGTCAATCAACCCCTCTTCTTAACAAGTAGGTCGTATTTGAAACGGTTCATCAACGGCGTGGCCCAGACTTTCCGTACGGAAAGGTTGGCTCCGCCAGAGATCAAACAGCAACTCACTGACTGACAACCTGTCTGAGCACAGATGTCAAATTCACTTTACTTCAGTGTTTCAGAAAAATATTCAAATATAAATGTCAATAATGACGACAAAACTGAATTTCTAGAATGAGAAGTTTAAAGGGAAGTACAACTTTAATAGCGTGTGTCAATATAATCCAAGTGCTGGTTGCACCAGCAGAACGTAAGGTCCCACTTAGGCTACGTTGAACGTTAAT
This sequence comes from Gadus macrocephalus, assembly GCF_031168955.1. Lineage (NCBI taxonomy): Eukaryota > Metazoa > Chordata > Actinopteri > Gadiformes > Gadidae > Gadus > Gadus macrocephalus. The sequence continues at coordinate 2,138,526 of NC_082383.1, forward strand.
CACCCAAACGTTCGACTTTACACTCTACTAAAACGTAGATGTGTGCTTCTAAAAACGTAGTACCTTCCCTGCGTTCCCCCCTGTAGGTCACTGAAAGAAACTATTCTTTTGAACACATCATTATTGTACGTGACACTTTGGCACTTTGACACTGGCAACCTGGACCCGTTTAGCTAGCGCTGGCAGCAGTTTACCCATAACAGCTGGTTGCTTGAACTTTCCGGGAATATTCACCAAAAATATTCCACACCTGCACCAGATTGTTCAAGTGCCCGCATTATTCATTCCTCAAATCTTGGACTCAGTGAATCTATTTGGCATTTTTATACACCCGATACTGAATTGGAATTCAGCTATTTGTGTATGAATCGTAAATGGACTGCATTTATACCGCACTTTTCTAACCAGTGGCCACTCAAAGCGCCTTACAATATTGCCCAAAAATCAGCCCTTCATGTACACACTCACACACACACAAACCAAGCGGGAGCACCCAGGGTGAGGTGACCTGGTCAGGGAAACCTCGACACTCAGCTAGGAGGAGCTGGGGATCGAACTAGCAACCTTCCGGTTACCAACCGCCCTACCTCCTGAGCCACATGCCGCCCCACGGCATATTAGGGCTGGGCGATTAATCGGATTTTGATAGCGATTTCGATCTTAGCGTCAAACGATAAAAATTTTTACATAATCAAGTTATTTTTTTTATTTATTTTTTTTATGTTTAAATGTTTTATAGAAAGGGCAGAACAGCTGGATACATGTCTGTATATCATTTTAGATTGGAACATTTTATTTCTGACCATTTTGTGTATTTTTTAAGGCGAAACCTCAAAGTTCTCAGTTGCAAAAAAATAAATCGGAGAGACATGCTGAATAAATACAACATGCTTTCAACACTCAAAAATAATCGTTTGAATAATCGTGATTTCAATATTGACCAAGATAATCGAGATTATGATTTTTCCCATAATCAAGCAGCCCTACGGCATACAAGACCAGGCGTCTATAGTGAACGAAGTGGCACTGGCATTTTATTCCAGATGCTCCCCGTCGACATTCGACAAAGGAACTCGGCGCTCCGTAGACACACGCAGCTTCAGATCAGTCGCATCCCTTTCAACTAAAATCCCACCGTTTAGGTGGGATTTTAGTTGAAAGGGATGTGACTGTATAGGAACAAGTGGGCGTTCATTCAAACCCTAAAGCTGTTCCCCAAAGCCCCTACTTTGGCTTCCACGCGTTGTCTAACCGGGAACACGGCGTGTTATCTTGACACCTGCCGGAGGGCCCCTCCGTCTCCTTACCCGGGGGTCGGATAGGGGGGGCCCTTGGTAGGGGGGCACAGGTAGTAGCATCTCAGAGAATCAAATGGAAAGATTGAGTTATAACCAGCTGCCACTAAACACCGCTTTTGCTATCTGGGCAGAGACAGGTGGACAGGTAATGGAGGGGTGCGATGATGAGATTGTTTGTGGTCGACCGGTGGAAGTGGGCCACGGTGTGTTCTGCAGGACCGGCATGTAGGTCATGTCGGGAGGAAACGAGGCAGTTTACTTTTCGCACTGTTCGAAAAATGAAGACATTTTTAGCCAGGCACCGAAAGTTGAGCTTTCTAACGAATAATGATAATAATCAACTGTGATTCGCAAACCTTTGGATCACTCAACTACTGGGTTCCCAGCTATCCACATACGTGCGTGCGTGCGCATGCGCACACACACACACAGTTCAGGAAATAACTGGTAATGTTGAAAATACTGCAATGCACACAAGAATACACATGTGAGACAGACAGATGCCACGTGTGTGTGTGTGTGTGTGTGTGTGTGTGTGTGTGTGTGTGTGTGTGTGTGTGTGTGTGTGTGTGTGTGTGTGTGTGTGTGTGTGTGTGTGTGTGTGTGTGTGTGTGTGTGTGTGTATGACATTGCTTGATTGTGTGCAAGTGTGTGCAGTGTATATATGTAGGATTCCAAATTAATGTATTAGGGAAATTATGGGTGCACAAACACACTTTAATTACGAAGCAGCACGATAAGGTAAGCCATGAGTTGGCGATGTCTGTTGTTTCCAACAGCCTGAGGTTGTGTTGCTACGAGAGAGCCCAAGAAAACAAACAGTGTTTCTTGGAACCTCTTCTAGCCTGGTGCTTTAGATTGATTCTTAGAATCAAATCAAAAACCCTTCATGATTGATTATTCAAAGTACTCTGGTATTCAAACGTCCCCCTCTAATCCACCACGTCTTGTTTTGTTTGTTCATTCGATTTGTTTTTTTTCTCAAGCACCTGCAATGCAGCACTATCATTAAAGAGAGAGCGAGAGCGAGAGTTAGCGCGAGCGAGAGCGAGAGTTAGCGAGAGAGAGAGAGAGAGAGAGAGAGAGAGAGCAACAGCGAGTGGGAGAGTGAGTGAGTGAGTGAGTGAGTGAGTGAGAAGGTGATTGCTCTTTAGAGAGCAATTACTGTTGATGTGGAATTGAGGAAGAGTGTGAGGAAGAGTGTGAGCAATGTGCTGCCTGAGTGTCTATCGGTTTCAAACGATTTTACTTTTTTAAGCTCCAATATTCTGTCACCGTGGTGAGTGAGGGGGTGAGTGAGGGGGAGAGAGAGAGCGAGAGCAAGAGGGACAGAGAGAAAGAGAGATATCAGGGCAGTGGTAGAGGTCGGCCTCTCTCACTCTGAGTGTCTTTCTAATTGGTTTCCCCACATTAATAAGAACAATTGACCACCCGCTTCCAGACGCCAGCCATGTGCGCCACAAAAACGCAATGCCTTATCGAATAATATGCCATGGCAGACGGTTGTGAAGGCTTACATATTATTGCCACACTACAAACAAGTGTTGAGCGCTATGATTCCTCCCTGCAGATTTATTTCCCACCTGTTTCTCAAAAGCCGACACCTCTTATCAGCACACACACACACACACACACACACACACACACACACACACACACACACACACACACACACACACACACACACACACACACACACACACACACACACACACACACACACACACACTCACACTCACTCACGGCGAGGCGTGTGCAATGTTGAATACATTGATGTTGTGTTCCTCCCTGACTCGACCGTTGTCCCCCTAACAGCAGCATAATAGCTACGATAATCTTCCTCACCATTGTTACAGTGAGAACTATCTTTCCTCTGTAGCCCATTCTGTTCATGTTGGAATCCCATTTCCTGGATAATCAGCGCTTCTCGTAGGAATTCTGGACTTAAGAAGACCTCAAGGCGCAACAGGAAATTGGAATTAAACTCCTCCTCTCTGCATTGGAATCCAGTGGCTCGCCGTCGATGGGAAACATATCTCTGGAGTAGACACCCAATGTCGAGCTACCAGCCAACCTTCAGTATCGACCAACGGTATAGGACATCTAATCAGGAGCGTCTGTGAGGATGAGTTGGAATCCTGTATGAGCAAGAGTCCGGCTGCACTTCATAATGTTAAGTCCTCTTTTGAGAGCAATTACTGTTGATGTGGAATTGGTGCCTAGTGTTTTCAAACGATTTCTTTTTTCTTTTCTTTTTTATCAACAAGCTCCAATATTTTATTACCGTTAATAAGGTGTTTATCTTCTAACGTTTACCCATGAACGTCTCCCGACACACAATATTCAGTTCGAAGAAATGTCTTTCCTCAGCATTCCTTATCAACAGTATTTTGAGTGATCAGAAACATGATAGAATAACCCTGTATTATGTGTATAGCAATGGGCTGTTGAGACCATGACCATATGCTTCCGTAGCTAGAAAAAACCCTGGATATCTTTGTGTATAGGAATATTGTATGAATCTGACGACATGGCGTGATAAAAATATATTTAAGTGATAGGTGATTCAGTGTATGAAGAGCCAGGCAGTTTCTCACTAATGTGGTGCTACTACTCAAACAGACGGTAATGATAAAAACGGCAGGCTTTGCTTTAGAAATTAACCAAATGTTCTCAGTGTAGATCTTCTTGGCTCGTTTACACCCACGATTAAATGAAACCGTTGTGTTCAGTGAACTGCCCACGCTCGGTAGTTTGGAACAAGATACACCTTCTGGGGCGGCATGCGTCTTAGGAGGTAGAGCGGGTTGGCTGGCAACTGGAAGGTTAATAGTTCGATTCCTGCTTCCTCCTAGAGCGTTGAGGTGTCCCTGAGCAAGACGCCTAGCCCTAACTGCTCCTGATGAGCTGGCTGTCACCTTGCATGGTTGACACCACCATCAGTGTGTGAATGTGTGCATGAATGGGTGGATGTTAGGCTATACTGTAAAGCGCTTTTAGTGGCCACTGGTTAGAAAAGTGCTGTATAGATGCTCTCCATTTAAGCGTGATTCAATCCAACAAATAAAAGTAAAAAACACCTTTGGACGATGTACACTCGGTGATGGCAGAGCTTAACGATGTGTTTTAGGTAATGGATCGGGCTCCCATCTCTCTCTATCCACTATCCACTCCTGCCAACGCTACCATCCAACAGCGTGACACCTTGAGTGGCTCCAGAGTTATGGCTCTGTGTGATTGCACGGTGTCAACAGTCTACCTGCTTTATGGAAACGTTTGCACAGAGGCCATTGGCCTTAAAGATGATTCAGCAAAAAAAAAAGAAAAGAGAAAGTCAAAAAGGCACGGCATAATGAAATTCAAATCAAGCTGATCGTTCTCGACTTTCTCTCCCTAACTCTCCCCATCCCCGCTCCCTTTTCCTCCCGTTTGGGTCATCCAAGGACAATATTTGCCATGTGGGTCTCAGAGGAATTCCAAACATAACCGTAATGAGTCGTTACCCAGTAACTGGGCCACAACTTAACATAAAATATTCTATCCGTGTTTTTTTTTTGCTTCAAAATGTGAAAATGGGTGATCCAGATGAATAATACACGTCCAAGAAATAAAGTAAATGCTAGGGCGTGTGGATATGCAGTATGTGTCGAGGAACGCCTTGATGTTTGGCCTCAGATGGCCGAGCTGCTCCCATAACATCCTACAGAGAACATTGTTTTTGATGCTACTTTCTGATTTCTTCCTGTACTAGAAACAACAACTGGGGGGGAAGGAGACTCCAGGGGCGTGGGGCTTTGACTCCAGGCAAAAGGTTCAAAGGTTCTGGGCATCGGGCTTACACCTTCTTGTCTGTCGAATGATTGGTTGGTCGATAGGCTTGGTTGGTCTATGAGAAAAGTCGGAAAATCGCTTTTAAATATTTTCGTGGGCAAGAGGAACATACACACATATAATCGATTATGATTATATTATTATATTCAGAAATTATAAATAATTAAATTATATATTGATTCATATATTATTTAATTTTATTATTAATTATAGTAAAATATATTTTACCAAACAAAATTGTTTCTGTCTTATTAATGGTATGGCTGAAAATACTATTAGCCTATAAGACAGGAGGACAAAACATCAAGGTTTTCGCCACCTTGAACTATCAACCTAATGGCGACTACTAGGCGTTACTAATTAAACAATTACTCAGCTCCAAACTAATTGCCAAATGTCAAAGAAAAGTCCTAGTCGCGGCAGTTATTTGTTAAAATGGGACCATGAAGAAGCAGAATGTAAACCTTGCTCAGCAGTTTACATATCACAGCTCCACAACCAGCACACGGCACATCATCAGTCTGTTTGGGGACGCTCACTCTACCTTCCTGTTAACGCCTGATGGGCTTCGAGTGTGAACACGCCAGGATTGGCACCTTGGCAAGGCGTCGCCGAGCCCTCCGCTGAGACACTTTATATTAAACGCATAACAAGACCCGAAATCAAATCTTCAGACGCGTTGTCGTTTCTGTTACGCGCTGCTGCCCGACGTAACCTGGATCACGTTGGAGCTCCGCCGAAACCCGCTGACTTCCTGCACACAGCACGTATTTACATCTAGGTCATTTAGAAGACGCATTTAGCTTTTATCAAAAGCGACTTACAATAGGTGCATTAGTCAGAAGAGACGCTATATTTAGGCTTCCAGGTAGAGTGCATTGTGGCCGATTTAGTCGATCAAGAGATGGAGGGCAGATTTGTTTTCCCCCATCGACCCATCGATTGTTTGGGAGTAGGTTGAATTTCAGTTGCCTTTATTTGACCAACGCCCTATAGGAATCAAACTACAATATCTGCAGTGTACCTGTATCCACTTTCATAGCAAGAAGCCTCATTTCCAACATGGAACTCTTCACTTTAAGTCGCCTAACCTTTTTACAAAATACTTTTTGCACAATCTCAAAGACCTTTGACGGTGACCACAATCGGTCCAAGACGTAAGACGCCGTCGCTGACAACGCCGAGCCGCCGGCTCCGTCATCGGCCCTCCGTCATCGGCCCTCCGTCATCGACCCCCACGCACTCCGGTCGGAGAACAAGCGTGGGGCGCTATAAACACAGAGCGGCCCTCCCCGAGGGTGACAGCTGCCAGCGGTCTGATCCACGGCCGTGTCAGGTGGCGGTCCCCCGGGGTAGGCCCAACGCCACCGGCACTCCAGCCAATCCGCGGTCTGGCCCCGACTGCAGCCGTTTCTCTTCAATACAAATCACTCAAAACTCGGCAGCCACAGGGAAGGGAGGCCTGATTTAAAGCGAGGGATTTAAACATTTGAATGTGTGTACCTGAGGACTTTCGCTGTGTGGAGGAATCAACTGGACGATTGCGTGGTGCCCGGGGGTTTGGACTCCCGGCCGGAGCTTTCTCCGGTTTCCAACCGCCAGGTCTGTAAGCAATCGCTGCCAAGCTTAAGCAAGGTTGCTAAGCTTCATCCAGAAAACCTTCTGTCTGTTTCCCATGCAAGGCCTTTAGGGGCAAATGCATTTCAGAACTATACAAAAGTATGTAGAAGGAGGGAAAACTCAATTTTCCACACTAACCACTCTAGATGATAGCAAAACTAAACAATTATGTGTATGAGGCTTGATTGTTACGATCAACATACAGCAAAACTTATAGAAGTTCACAGGGGTGAAGACAATTAAGACTCGAGGTCAGCTTTACTGTAACTGTTGAGGATGCCGCGTAATTGAACACTTTGTTGGTGGTATTTTTGTATATAGAAATATGATCTGTCACCAACTATCATTTCCTATAGTACTTGCCATTACTAATGGGCTATTTTAGGCCAATCTATGAATTGCTTTGACTTTACTAATGGAACGTAATGCATTTTAAATGATATATGGACGACATAAATCATATTATCTTATCGTTGGATCAAGAGACTCTGCTGTCTCCAGGACATTAAGGCAGCAACTTAATGAGATCGGATCTGATATTGTATAGTTTGGCAGCACAAAGCCTCCCTTAGCTATAGAACTGGTTTTAAGATATTGATTGCTTTGAAAGCACTTACTAGGTTATTCAAGACACAGCGTTTATTTGGTCAAAGTGTTTAATTCCCTCATCTTAATATCCACTAACCCATCAAATGTATATTTTCTATCATGCTATGTATATTATCCTAAAAAAAAATATTTTTAATTATTGCCTTATTTGGCATCCAGGGTCTATAAATCATATATTAAAAGTGGAACATGAAATAAGTGTTAATTTTATTTGAATCAAACATAACATACAGTACATTACACACAGTTCATACTTTATCCTATTGGAAACTGAACTGTTTGATTGATTAAGGCACAAAACAACAGCCAACTGTGACCACAAGCACATCAATACATGAACAAGCAATATAACCCATGGGAATCTCCATCATATCAATAACAACAAATAGTGTGAGCTCTACAATTCTTCAGCAATGGCAATAGATCGAAAATGTGGTCCGTCATACAGGCCAGCTTGTGAGCCCGAGAAACACAGACATAATGAGGAGTGTGGAGGAAGGAGACCGAGAACAAAAAGGATCAGAACATAGAGATAGAGCGATAGAGCGTGGGGGGGGAGCGCTCACTGTGAACAGCCCACTGTCAGAAGGGAGTTAAGACAGAGGATGAGAGCACGCAGACCGGGTCAGAACCCTCAGGACCCCCGGTCTCCCCCTCTCATCAGCCCGCTCAGCCCAAACCAGGAGCCTGGGCGCTTTTTTTGTTATTATTATTTTGAAAAAAAAAAATATGTTTTCGAGAAGTCGACTCCACTTTTTATTGGTTTTGTTTGTTCTCCCCCCCGTTGTACCCAGCTCAGTGGTCTGAACCGTTCGTTACAGCTCATCACCTGATATACGTTTGTGATATTATCGATATCCCCCTCCATGTTTGTGGTCCAGCCCCAAGTGGGAATGAGATGTGTGGCCTTGACTGGGTGATGAAAGGGCTCTATGCAAGTACACTCAAGACCAGGGAACCGTGGTTCTTCCTTTGATCAGTCCTCAAAAGCTATTTGTTTAAAGGGAACTCCAAGGGATGAGGGCATTGCATGAGGAGACGGAGGTCTGAGTGTGGTTTGCAGGTCTGTTGTTGACTCGTGCCTTGGCCGGTGACTCACAGAATGCAGAGTCTAGAAGGACTAGAAGCCAAAGAAGGGTCGACTGAGGCCCAATCCCATTTCTACCCCTTAACCCTTCCCCTTACCCCTCCCCCTTGTTTTGAAGGGGTAAGGGGAAGGGGTAGGCCATTCCCTTACCCCTTCCCTTTACTAACAAGGGGGAGGGGTGAGGGGAAGGGGTAAGGGGTAGAAATGGGATTGGGCCTTAGGCCCAATCCCATTTCTACCCTTTACGCCTTCCCCTTACCCCTTCAAAACAAGGGGGAGGGGTAAGGGGAAGGGGTAAGGGGTAGAAATGGGATTGGGCCTAAGAGTCCACTTCCTGTCCTGCATCCACATCAAAACTCAAGCTAATCATTACTGTGTACCCTTGTAGCATTTCAGCTAAAGGAAGAACAAGATATCAGAAACACTGCCCCTGCATTCTGTTGCAGGGTACCATGAAAATTGTCATTTTTTTATTAAAGACACATCCTTCAGAGTGTCAGTGATTACATCTATAGCTCTCTCCACAGCATAGCAGAGCTTACCGAAGCTACCAATTTGCTGCCAATATAACACGTTGAGCCTAATGCTAGGGTAGTGGGAAAGAGTTTTAAAATGGGGTAGTTTCACTTTCCAGGGTAGATTGTGTGATGGACATGACCAAAGAGAAGCGATGCAGTACTTTAAGACGTTGGTTGGCGGAAATCATTTTGATCAGAACTGAATGCACCTCAGCTGCAAACTGATACTGGTGTTTTATTTTCTTCAGAGTTAATACACTTCTTTCTGACAAACATCCCCCATCGTAAAACCAAATATGATTACAGATCACAAGTGAAAGTGAAACTACATTATTTTAATGTATTCAATGTATTAAATGGCGTACTACCCCTTTAACTGACTTTACTTAGTTAGAAACACTTCTTCTATAGGGCAACCCTGCAATGTAGGCATTGATTTTGTGTCAAGTAATACAAAGAAGAGCGCTCTACATTTTGCGGACAGGGTTGGCTCAACAGAGGACGAAAAACATCCCCTCATTAGACCATGTGAAAGTCCTGAGATTAATGTCTTACACTAAAATCACTATTTTTTGATGGTCTAAGGGATATTGGAGCTGAACTCAAACAGATGGTAGAGGCCATTGGGAACCTATTCTAGAAACTCGGTGGAAGTGTAAAATCAAAAGGTTATTCTTTGATTTCATGAGTTTGAAGTTGTTTTGAAAGGTGTCTGTGGACTTTGGCAGACGATGAGCCGGTAAAACATAGTTCTAAATGGCGCTGAGCTTCTCCTTGCTGTATCTCAGGCCATGAATTGTGCAGCATGTTTTGAAGAAAAAAGTTTGCGCTGTGGAATTCAAAGGGGAATCCATGAATACAGATCATCTGCCACCACAGCAGACAATCAATTGACCTGGACCTTCCCACAATTGATCCGAGGCCAGACTGTTATGAAGGCCATAGGAAGTTCGATACCATCTTCTACGCGAGACCTGGCCTGAAATACCTTTTCTAATCACAAAAAACCCTGCCCATGAAAATGTTCTACTGTTGACACAATAAAAGACAGGCTGGTAATAAACACATGGTTACTCATTGAAGATAAAGTTCCTCCATGTTATAGCATCACAAACTACATGGCTGGAAAGGGGATTCCGTTGATGCTCACTCATGTCACACTTGTGTGTTTTAGTCGAAGCAGAACAACACTGAGCCCTCCACCTAGGGGTGTCACCCTGATGCACTCAACGGCCACACCTCTGCCCCACGGAGACACCCATTCTGGGGCCGGTCGAGGGGGGAACCCACGGGGGGGCTCCGAGTGGGTGAAGACATGACGTAACTACATGACAAACAGACGCATGGCGAGTAGGAGACGGATGGGGAAGGGGGGACAGAGAAAGGGCAAACAGCAGGAGAGGAGAGAGAGAGGGAGAGAGAGAGAGAGAGAAAGAGAAAGAGAAAGAGAGGGAGGGGGAGCGAGAGAGAGGGTGGAGAGAAAGAGAGAGAGAAAGACTGAGTGATGGAGAGAGAAAGAATAGGGAGAAAGAAAGATAAAAGAGTGATGGAAGGAAAGACGGAGAGAGAGTGATGGTCGTCGGTTGTAGGCACAATTCGATAACTGAAACGGGGAGAGAGACAGAGAGACAATCAGGGAAGATTTGTTATAATGAGATGTGTAGGAGTGTGATAATTCATTAAGAGAGAGAGAGAAGTAGAGAGAGGGAGAGCAGGAGAGAGAGCAAAAGGGGGAGAGAAGATTGGTTTTAATGAGCTGTGTGTAGCTAGAACGTGATCAGTCAAAGGGAGAGACTGGGGGCTGAGGAGGAGGGAGACAGAAAGAGAGGGCAAATTGGTTATAATAAGGCGTGGGGGGAGAGAGCGAGAGAGAGAGAGCGAGAGCGAGACAGAGACAGAGAGAGAGAGGTTTGTTATTAAGAGGTGCAGGGAAAGTGATGAGCAGACATATGCGCAGAAAGGCAGGTTGGGAAGAGAGAGAGGGAAATAACACTGGGCTCCGACCGGACGGAGACAGTGGAGTGAAGGAGGAGAGAGAGAGGGCTCGATAAGAAGGGAGAGGAGCAGTGGGGAGGAGGGAGGGAGAGGTAGCTCAGGGTCGTACAGGGAGGAGCGAGACAGCCGAAGCCAGACCCCTCACTGTTTAGCCACCAGGGCAGCTGGCGGCTGATTGGTCACCCTGCGAAGAGGGATCTGGAAAGAGTGAAATTAGTGATGGATGATGCTATATGTAAGCCTCTCGCCGCCCGCACATACCCACACGCGCACATGCACGAACATGCACACGCACGCACACACAAGCCTTTTGCACACAGCAATGTGGACACCAATCTGTTAGCCATTTAAATCCACATTCACACATTTAACGGGCCAGGTGCTTGAAGTAAATATCATAGGTCTATTCGTTTTTAGAAATTAGAATGCGGAAATGTTTCATATTATAACTTTTAATATTTCAAGCTAAAATAATAATCACATGCCAACATGTTTTTTTTGTTATTTTTCTTCTTTTCAGGGGATGTTGTCGAGCGTTGCCATCCCTCTTAGAGAGGACATCCCGCGGAGCAAATAGATGTGAGCTACAGTGGTGTAACTGGGGAGGATTATGACCGGTTGACAATGCGCTTTTGTTACAACTTGTCTAGACGGTATTACAGTGATGCAGCTGTTCCAAAAGGCTAATGTAACCGAGAGAGAGAGAGAGAGAGAGAGAGAGAGAGAGAGAGAGAGAGAGAGAGAGAGACTGAAAATGAGAGAGAGAGAGAGAGAAGGGAGAAACGGAGCTAGAGAGAGAAAGGGAGAAAGGAGCGAGAAAGGAGAAAGGAGCGAGAGAGAGAGAGAGTGAGAGACAGAGAGACAGAGACAGAGAGACAGAGACAGAGAGACACAGAGACACAGAGACACAGAGAGAGAGAGAGAGAGAGAGAGAGAGAGAGAGAGAGAGAGAGAGAGAGAGAGAGAGAGAGAGAGAGAGAGAGAGAGAGAGAGAGAGAGAGAGAGAGAGAGAGAGAGAGAGAGAGAGAGAGAGAGAGAGAGCTCATCATCCACTATGTTTCATTCGGTGGCTGCCTAACCTTTCAGATTTTCTGAGAAGCCCCGGAAAAGCAAAGCAAAAGGCCGTTTCAGAGAAACCCTGCGCTCTATTAAATCACAGTTGTTCGCAACTGTGAGACGCTGAGGGGGTGGAATTGCTCTTTAAAGAGTATGTGACTGAAGAGTATGGGCCATAAAATAAAAACATTTAAAAGTGAGAGGTGTTAAACCTAATTAGGCCCTTCGCTGGCTGATGAAAGGGCATTATTCAAACCTTTATGTTGGCGTTCTGAACAAGACAGGGAGGTTCACAAGGAGGGCCTGCTCCTCCATGTCCCACTGTTGTACTACAATTACAATTAGGGCATTTAGCAGATGTTTTTATCCAAAGCGACTTACATCGGTTAATACACACATTGACACACCGACGACAGAGTCAACCATGCAAGGCGACAGCTCGTCGGGAGCAGCTGGGGTTAAGTGTCTTGCTCAGGGACACATCAACACTCAGCTGGGGATCGAACTAGCAACCTTTCGGTTACAAGACAACTGCTCTACCTCCTGAGCTAAGCCGAGCACCTTGTATTGCCAGGGCTTGAGTCCTCGATCGCTTGATTAGGACTATTCAAATAGGAACTCGCACCAGAACGCAATCTCATGTTTCGCGATGGGTCGAATGAATGGAGGCCGAGATGCTTTCACTGAGGGTTGAACGGAGTGCCGTGTGGCCATGTTGCGTCTCTCTCAAAGTGTTATTTAACCATTGTAAGAGTTTTCAGCCCCCGTGTCTGACGGTCGGCGCCGCAGTGCTGCTAATGCGTGTGTGTTTTTCGGCGCGTTCGACGTTTGTTCAGCCCCGACCCCGGTGAACCCACAAGACGAAGTGGTCCGAATCCAAAATGGTTTCCCCTGCCCTTCGGATAAATAGAAACGCTAGCCGTGTGCATCGAACGCTTGTGGAACCTCTGCGCTGATCCGAAAAACGGTTTGGTTGTCACGGCGACGGAGGCGACTGTGGAGCTGATCACACTCCAGGGTAATGATTGACATGTTGATGACTGCCGCCCCTCCACTATAGTTCCTAAACCTTTTTTCATGTGCTGCCTCCCCACACTCTCCCCGCTAAGGTGGAGGCCGGGGCTGTGAAAACTGTAAAATAGTAAAATGACACGCATATATATATATATATATATATATATATATATATATATATATATATATATATATATATATATATATATTACAATGCAAATTACGGAAAATGTTTCTCAGCATGCTTTTCAAAAGAAAAAGGAGAGCTTATAGAATGGTGAGATGGAAATCCGAGACAAGCACCGACGACCAATTACAGTCATTACGTCTCTGGAAATTGCCCTTTTAAGCTTGTCTGAAAATGCCAATAGTCAAGTACAGTTCTAGGTGACTTAATGACGCCTACTGAATGAAGAGAACATCCAGTCCCCTCCGTCTCATCCTATGCATTATAGATATCCTCAGTGCACAAACATAGCCCCACTGTTGTGCATCTTGCAGAACAAGGCTGTCATCGCACTCCGAGTGCCAGTTCTGACGCGCTGAGCACACCGACAGACCGCGGGTACGGAACACGACGGACGCCACACCGATCCACCTGGACCAGGAAGCCTGAAGAAGTCATCGTACCGTGGTCGCAGCGGGGGCTGAGGGCTTCTGCTCGTCGTCCGTTTCACAGACGGACACCGCGAAGCCAAACCACACTGCTTTGATGGCTGAAGGTAAAGTCGCAAGTGCGCACACACACACACACACACACACACACACACACACACACACACACACACACACACACACACACACACACACACACACACACACACACACACACACACACACACACACACACACACGTGTTCCAACAGTCCGTCAGAGCATCAGATGCATCCATCACAACGTTCTCTAAGTAACGCCCAGCCACACAGGACCGGGCCTCCGCTTCCAGCCCAGCGGAGTGGCTGATTGAGGTGGTCGCTCAGCCCAACATGCTCTCCACACGACGCAGACCACCTGCGAGGCTTGGAGCCGAACCTCCTGGTGCCCTGGAGGTTTGGCAGGGCCACAGTGACTACGGGCCGGCCTGTCTGGCAGAGATGCACCTCAGCTGATCCACTTCACTGTACAACAGGCACGCACACACATAGACACACCTAAAGAGTAGTGCACACACAAGGTAGCACAGAAACACACACGTAAGCACGGAAACACCCACACGTTAGCAGGCACACACACACATACACACACGGGGTAGCACAAAAACACACACACACACACACACGCACAGAAACACACAGGGTAGCACAGAAACAAACCACACAAAGACACACACACACACACACACACTGCAGTCAACGGAAGCAGAGTCTCTTACTTGGGGTAAGTCACATTCACATCCGTAAGCAATCTCCAAATTCCAATAAAAAAAAACACCCATATTTTACATAGCCAGGACAGCATATGTATGAATAGGCCATAAAATATTATTATTATGAGCATAATTCATGTTAGGTCATCAATTTGAACCCCTCCAAAATGTTGCTTTACTCATCTAAATGCTGGAATTGATTAACCTTTCTGTCCGGTTATGGTTTAATCTTTGCATGTAAACATGACTTTGACCCTGCTGCGGGCTCTTAAATGTGCTTACACACAGAAATCGCCGCCACACGGTACACAAACACAAACGCTCGCAAGATTTGCTTAGCCTTTGGTGTGAACGCACCTCAAAGCAATGCCGCTTCATTTAGTTTGTGTGTGTGTGTGTGTGTGTGCGTGTGAGTGAGTTCCTGCGTGTGTGCCTGCAAGCCTGAGTGCGTGTGTGTGCGTCCCTCTCTCTCCATCTCATCTGCAGTCCCTCAGACATTAGGCCTGTTTATTCAAGCCATCAAAGTCTATTAAGACCAGACAATATGACCCTAACACAAAGGCATTGTAGCCGCGCTGGCCTTGAGCAAACAAACCCATTCACATTCTGTCCCACCGCGCGATCAGAGCCCAATGATCCCTCAACCAGCGGGACCGCATCGACGTGATGAAGAGATAGCGACGCGTGTATACTGTCCTCGCGGGCGATTACTGCTGAACAACAGCTAAGTGATGAACGGTCAACGCTCTGTGATGGTGTGATCACATCATTAGGTCGCCCTCTTCGGGTCGGAAGGCCCTTATAGGGATGCACTAGAGCAGTGGTTCTGAAATGGGGGTACTTTGTGGAGTTATTTTATATATTTTTATTCTGAAAGCTAGCCAATAGAAAATCGAGAAATGGACAAGTGGTTCAAACATAAATCTGACAACCAGGAGTAAGGATAATCTGTAAAAGAGGAAAGCGCATCTAGAAACACCAAAAAGTCATAATTTCCAGGGAGGAAGAGGAGGGTGGAGAGTAAGAGGAGGGTGGAGAGTAAGAGGAGGGCGGGGAGGAAGAGGAAAGCGCAGAGGAGGAAGGGGAGGGTGGAGAGGAAGAGGAGGGTGAAGAGGTAGAGGAGGGTGCGGAGGAAGAGGAGAATGGAGAGGAAGAGGAGAGGGGGAAGGCGGGGGAGGAAGACATGAGGGGGTGGAAGAGAGGGGAAGAGGAGGGAAGGGAGGAAGAGGAGGGTGGAGAGGAGGAAGCGGAGGCTGGGGATGAAGAAAGGATTTGGGTGGAAGAGGAGGGCAGGGAGGAAGAGACCAGCGAGGGAGAGGAGAGGGAGTGGAGGACGCCTCTTTGAACACTTAACCAAAATGAGTTGAAAGAAAGGCGGCAGCAAATTCCACACGCTTCCCAAAAGCTTTTCAAATTCAATTCAACCATCACAGCAGATCTGCTCTTTACTTCTCCATAGAATCAGCATTTTGTTTAAACGTGTGTCTGGACTTCATAAAGCCACCAGTGCTCAAACTGTCTGCTGAAGTACTTAAAGGTCAGGGCTCAATGCTAAGAGAGCCAAGCGGTGGCCAACCACTACCCATCGAGAGACGGGGTTAAGATAATGATGCTCGCTCAAAGGCAAATGCTGTTTTATGGGGTGGTCCGCTGTGTGTGTGTGTGTGTGTGTGTGTGTGTGTGTGTGTGTGTGTGTGTGTGTGTGTGTGTGTGTGTGTGTGTGTGTGTGTGTGTGTGTGTGTGTGGTCATAGCCAGATGAACGAGCAAATATTGCTTTGCTTCTTAATGGACCACACATACTGTATACTGTACTACAATTAGTACAGTATACCCCCCCCCCCCCCCCCACACCCACACACACTGCGCACCATGAATCCCTGAATTCGAGGTGGTGCATAAATCACGTCACCGTTATTGTTCTACTCATTTCCAAACCCCTCCGAGTATGGATAAGCAGGTTTGAGTACACATCCTTTGGCTACAGCCAGCTGTGCTGCATGTGGTTGGCTTCTCCCACTCATTCCCTCTACGCTACCGTTCTATAGAACAGCTTAACACGAGCGCATTGCTGGATGGATGAATGAATCGCTTCAGGCTTGCATATCACACATTTATTTTGCCTCCAAAGATGCAAGATCAGCTCTGTGGATTTTTCAATGTCACACTCAAGGAATTCAAGGCCTCCAATGTAATGCAAGAGCCTCGCATCCCAGGAGGGCTTGAAAGGGTTGAATTCCTTGAGTGTGACATTGAAATGTCACGAGTGGATCATGTCTTTTTCGTTTGTGTTTGTGTGTATTTCTGTGTCTGTGTGTCTGTGTGCGTGCATGCGTGCGTGCGTGCGTGCGTGCGTGCGTGCGTACTGTGTGTGTGTTTCTGTGTGTTTGTGTCTGTGTGTGTGTGCTTCTGTGTGTTTCTGTGTCTGTTTTTCTGTGTGTGTGTGTGTGTGTGTGTGTATGCGTGTTTCTGTGTCTGTTTTTCTGTGTGTGTGTGTGTACGTGCGTGCGTGTGTCTGTCTCTTTCTGAGTGAATGGGGATGATTGCGTGCGCTCCGTAACCCACTGCCTCGCGGTGTCTCCCATCGGTCGATTCCGAGCTATTCCGAGCAAAAAACCCAAAACCTGCTCTCAGACGCTCCCCGTTGTTCCCTCCGTCCAACAACAAAGCCAGCGTCGAGTCCGTCAGGGGGTTCTCTCGACCAATCCCAGCCGACCCCACGAGCCCCAGTGAGTCTGCGGCCCTGTCGCATCACATCAGGGTCACGGCCATCCGCCGTGACAGGCCCAGGGAGCCAGTAGAGACCGCAGGCGCGGCCCGGACACGCTTCCCCGAGACGGGGGTGATGGCCCCCTGCTGCCCTGTTCCCGCTCTCTGGGGGGGGGGGGGGGCGTGACCAGAGGGGCTCGGACGCGATCACGCCGCTACCAACGACAACAACAAAACAGACACGCGCTCATTTCGTTCGGCCCGTTGTTTGTCGTCCCCGTCGTAGGCCTGAGCCCTCCTTCGACGGGCGGGGGTCGCCTGAGATGACACGGCGAGATGAGGCCGTCGAATTTGTGGTTCTGTGTGTGTGGTTCTGTGTGTGTGTGTGTGTGTGTGTGTGTGTGTGTGTGTGTTGGTTTGTTAGTGTGTGTGTCTGTATGTGTGTGTGTGTCTTTGAGTTTGCCTGTGCGTTTGGCGTGCCTATGCGTGTGTGTGTGTGTGCAAACAGACGAACTGACATGAAGTGATGCGTGGAGGAGGCGTGGTGCATTAACTCATGTAGATTAGGGAGTGGAGTGGAAAACAGTGTGCAGTCCCCCACAACACAGGGGTGATTATTTACACCCGTCAGAGGGTGGGGGGGGGGGGGGTAATGGGAGGAGGCGAGATTGGATTGGACGTGCTGACACACCAGAAAACATCACAACACACACGGTGAAGGTCAGTGCACTGCCTTCTGACGAGCGGCTCGGAGCCATGTGACCTCGGCTACCGAAAACAAACGCACAACTTCAGGAATGTCTCAGAGACGACGCTCCAACTGCGATTAGGCAAGGGATAATGTATAGAACGGGAAAAAAAGCCCGGACAGGGCGATCAGGACACCGACGCGAAGCGGAGGTGTCTTGCCTCGCCCTGAAGGGGCTTATTTTCGATAATGACCGGCGACGTTCTTTACATTATCCCGCTTATTACACGGCTACTTGCCAACTTCACACGGTGTGTCTTTTAACAATTACCATTCGTTGTGTTGATCAGCAGATAAATAGTCCACCAAAGACGTTGACGTCGCTTAGCAAGCGACTACGCTGGGGTTGACAAGTTACCGGACTACTTGAGGAGTGATACCAAAGACGTGTATCAGAGGCAAAAAAATCCACTTTCCTTGACAGCGGTCATTATATGCTTAGCAACGGTCAATTATCGGAAAAAAAAATTCACCGCCGGAAGTCGGGAAGGCCCATGCAGGTGAACGGAGCGTTCCACAGCATTGAGAAGACTCGTGTAATAAATAAATCTATTTTATAGAGGCGTATTCTATTTGCATACATCACCTCAGGTAGCTTTGATCCAGGGAGGTTGAATAGTTTTTAATGAGCTATTTGATTGGCAAAAGTTGTATAAGCAATGCAAATGAAAGGCAATGTGGAGAGAATTACACTCCAGGGACCACTACTCTCCCATGTAAACATCTTTGAATAATTCCACCTTCACAGAACAGGTTTTATGAGTCAAACCCGTCACCCACGTTAAATCTTCCAGGTTACCATCCGCCCCCTCACTCTCGCCACGACGCTGAAGACCCCGTCAGCCTTCATAGTTTAGTTTTGTTGAGTTTTTTCTATATCTGTCACAACTTCTCATCTAGCGCCGCTACGCAACTAAAATAATTATCTCCCGAGCCTTCTTCCACACTCATTTCAAAGCGTCCGTTAGGTGGGGGGGAGCTATTCTAAATAATTACTTCTGTCAAGTCGGTGTGTTTAAGTGTGAGTCTGAGTGTGTATCTGTGTTTGTGTTTGAGTATGTGTGCATATAAGTGTGAGCCTGTGTGTGTCAAGGCTAAATAATGAATTTAAATATTTTATATATAGCAAAATGGCCAGGCGCAATACAAAAATCTATATGTGCATTAATAAAGTAGACGAAATCCAATTCGATCCTTTTGGTATAATTGTTTCAGGCTCGGTATGACTGAGAACGGTAAATGTTCAACACGTGGTTTATTCAGAGACACAGCTTGCACTCTGGCAGGTGGTTCATGAAGCATCTCCCAAACAAAGGTAAGAATTCAGTTTATATTGGAAGTGGGCGAAATGGTAAATAAGCCACGACTACACTACTTTTAATTTACCCAGGTAAACCTTCAGTCCGTCTTGGCTTGGGCGAAAATGGCAAAGACGCTATGTTTGTTGGGTCTGACTCATCTCAAACTCATAAAACTGTATTTGGTGTAGTGGTGACCACTCTATGTGCAGAAGAAAAAGCTATTCAGGACTGCTGTTAGCACTACAGACATGGGGTCCAATGCAGTACTGATGTAAGCTGGAAACATGTGGTCTAAATAAAGCATAGACTAAAACAACCTTGGCTATACATTTGAATCCCAAACATATGAATACGTGATTGTTTGGTACAGACCCTGAACAAACATGACTTCTCACGATTTTAAGATACCTCAACAGAATAGACAGCACACCCAACGGAAAAGGCTGCAGCAAAAAAACATAATCCCCACTTACAGTGAGTCATGTCGCAATCACCATATCTGTCAAA
Source organism: Gadus macrocephalus (assembly GCF_031168955.1). NCBI lineage: Eukaryota > Metazoa > Chordata > Actinopteri > Gadiformes > Gadidae > Gadus > Gadus macrocephalus. The sequence goes on from NC_082383.1 coordinate 2,158,183, forward strand.
TTAATCTCAATGCGATTGTTTTTAACAGATCGCTGCGTTTCCGTCGAGCGCTGTCCCCCCGCCACGCACCGCAGGTGTGGAGAACGCGGGGAGGCAATTATTCTCCACTTAATCAAGCAGGAGTAACGGTGAGTGGGAGGCGCCGCGCGGGAGTGATCCATGTACACAGGGAGGAGAGCGAGAGCGCGATGGGGGGAAAGAACAGGAGCGGAAAGCCTGCATGCAGCGCTGAACCGCTTGCAGTGTCTCACACTGGCATCTCAGCGCCGGAGAGCGGAGGAAATAAAACCCGAGCGGAAAAAAAAAGACGTTTGAACGAGGACGGAACGTCGATAAGAGTATGTGGAAGCGACGAGTTGTAAAATCACGGAACAGAAAATCCAATTAACCTTGGGACTGTGGGTTCACTCGCTGGGGGTAGGCTGAACATTCCCACCGGGGGAAGGACGGACAATTCCGGTGTATTACCACATGGCCGCGAGGCATTCGGGATGAGGTCGGAAGTATTAGTGTTCCCTCTGTTGTACCAGTCGATATATCATGCAACAGATGCTAATTTTGCCTTGGTTACGAAAAACATGGTATTTTGGTCTTGCTGCTGCTTTTCAAAACAATTGATTTGGACGGAGGACGTTCGAGGGGTCGGGGGGTCACAATAAATCAAATAGGGTCGACAGAACAAATCCAGGACAGACAGGCAGTGTCTGAAACTATATTGGCCACTGTTACGTACTTTAAGAACCTGACCAACCCACACATAGACCCTAGGAAGCAGGACCAAACATATAAGCTGTAAATACTATACATAGCCACAAGGGGAGCAGGACCTTACTGAAGGCTGCAATAAGTGCTCCATCCACAGAAGGCAGCACCACAGACAAGGGAGGAAGCCGAGGGTAATACGTCACACCGGCTCCTCCCACTCCTTCCGGGCCATGCGGATCAGACCGCAACAACAGTCTCCAGGAGCAAGCTCCTCAGAATCTACCAGCAGCGATTAGATAAGGGTTAATGTTTATGATCAGCTAGGAGACACTCAGCACGTGCAAAGACACGCTTCCACCTCCTTTTGCTCCAGAGTATTAGTTTACCATACCGAAATACTTTACCAAATAAAGTAACTCTTAAAAGCTATCCCGGATTTGACGACTTTCCTTGAAGAACTTCTGCAACACCACTGATAACTAGACATTTGTACGTGCATCCTATCCTTATGTCCTTGGGTCCCTTTAAAAGTCCCTTTAAATCCAATTGATTCTCTTTTTTGTTACCAATACTCAACCCTTTTCATAGTGCTCTCATGTCAAGGCGGTGACACGGACTGACCAAGAACGGCGGTTCTATTTCAATCAGCGCCATCTGTATTGTATAATAACAGATGTGATTCCTGCTTGTTGAAATGGAGTTCTAATTGGTGGTTTGGTTCGTCGGGCTGATCAAACAGCTTCCCCGTATGTGTTTGTGAGCAGATGGCCGCTGGTAGGCCTGAGACTATACGAGCAGAGAGGCAGCGGTCGTTCCCGAGGAACATGGCGGGCCCTTATGTTCACAACGCAATGCAGTAAACAGCCAACGTCGCTCCGTTCTGATCGGTCACCAGACATTTTTAAACGACAGCTGAAAACAGAACTTTTTAACCTGGTATGCTAATACTTTTCTTTCCTACTCTTTTCACTTGGTCTTGCTTATTTTGCTTGTAAATTGTTCTATTCATTGTTGCGACATGGTTGTGCTGATCTGTTTATTTATATTTAAATATATAAAGCTATTATTATTATTATTATTATTATAATAATATTCAACCTGAACAATGAATGATTATTTTCCCATTGCGAAGCCCAGGTTTCTAGTCAATAACAAAAATCCATGCGTACTTCTAATTCTATTATTTATCCGAACTTGCCCCTTCCTTGAAATCCGTTTTATTGTTTGTGTGTGTGTGTGTGTGTGTGTGGAAGATTGGGTGTGTCTGTTTCTGTGTGCATGTGCGTGTGTGTGTGTTTCTATTTCTGTGTGTGTGCGTGTGCGTGTGTACGTATTTCTTTGTGTGTGTTTCTGTTTGAAGGGTGTGACTGGTGATTGGCTAAGTGTGTGCGGTTGGAGTGGGTGTGGTCAGCCTGCTGATTGGCTAAACAGGTGGCAGCTTAGGAAGAAAGAGCAGCAATAATAGACCTTATATTAAACTGACACCACATTACCCTGCTGAACATCCCATTATAATTATATTACTTTGACATTACACTGGCTTTAAGAGACGCTACATCCTCCCTACACTTACAATATTCGATTACATTGTCTGATCTTTTATTCCGGTCGCCGATATACATCGCATTTTATGATGCTACGCATCTACTATAATATTTGGTTGGAGAACTGAAAATGGTGTCGCTGTAAGCACTTTGGATTTAAACCACGGAGGGACAGGAGAGAAGAGGCTCTGCCAGCTTAAATCAGGCCTAATGAGCTGCATTACGGCCGGGAATAGGTTGTGCCACGGCCATTGAGCAAGCTGTGTGTGGTTCTGGTGATGGTCCAACTCCTTAAATACGTTATTTGGACCCATGCCCATAATATGTAAATGTGCTTTGAATAAATTAGTCTATCTTTATAGACTCATGTAGGATATAGACTCTATAGCCGTCAGCTAAATCTTAAACACATTGCACTTTCTTTTTCACTTTGCCTTCGTTTTCTATTACTTATCTATTTTCTTTTATTTAATTTTTATTGAAGACAATGTTTCAATGTGAAGCACTTTGAGTCTGCCTCGTGTATGAAAAGTGCTATATAAACAAAGTTGCCTTGCCTTGACTTGCCTTTTTAGGGTGCACTCACTAGGCCATCTGGCAGCGGCCGTTGGCCGTCGCAACTGTGGCCTGGCAACGGTAGGCTCTAGTACATACGTCATCACGTCGTAACACGTCATCACCAAGCGTCCGCTGCATGGACCATAATAAAGTCTGCCGCCAGTCAGTTTTAACAACAATGGACAACAACACAGAGAACACACCAACAGTTGAACCGCTTGACGCGATGTTTACCGTTTAATGGGACAGAAGGCTCGTCGCCTTTATTATGTCCGTGGTCGTCGCATGGACTATACGTCATCCAGCTCAGGTTGCGTAGCCGTGCATGTGTGCGTGTCGGCTCATTAGCATCTGTACCGTAGCGGCCCGTACCATAGCAGCAGACCTCTCCCAAGTGGCTAAATTTGGCCTGGCCTGACCAGACTACTGGCCACACTCACACCGGCAGATTTGAGCACGGTTAGGTGTGAAAACGGCCACGGCCAGATGGCCTAGTGTGAGTGCACCCTTACTACCTACTCATGTAGTCTGTTTTATGGTCAAAGTGACGGACAGTCAAAGACAAATAGAGAGGCTAAGTCCCGCCCACCTCACTCGTGACTTCTGGAATTAAGAAGCAGAAAAAGTAAATTGACAGTCGACTGCGCTCCATCGAAAGAGTTAATAACTCAATGTTAATATCCATATAATGTCCCCTGGGGGAGTCGGCCTTATTAAATTGTCATTTTCCACACCAAGAAATATTTAATATGTTCAGCAAATGTCCTGGGAGAAAGCCTTTTGTACATATAGGATAATTATTCTGACTGACACAGACCCTATTCACCGTACACCGAAAACACAGAGTCGCCCAGACACTGTCACCAAAGCCTTTTGCTCCGTCTTCGAGCCATACTTTACAATGAACCATAAAACTATGATTTAAAACTATAAATATAAAATAGATACTACCGATGGCGTTTCTCTGACGAGAAGCGAACATGAGCCACCAACACAATGCTAGCGGCTAGTTGGATATGGCAGTTGCTAGAGCTATCCATCACCAAAGCGGATCCATCGCATTGGTTTTAAGCTACATTCTGTAAAAATACGACTCATCTGATGTGATATGATTCGCACTTCCCACAAATCACAAATGTACGAGTGCTGGTTGATGTGGCTTTTAATAGAAATGGAGAAAACCGCCCTGGGGAAATGAACGGGACCGTGGGAAGAAAACGGGCCACTGGGGAGGGATGTGAAAATGAGTTAGCCTTTTATGATATTTACTATGTTACACCGTATATATAGATCCATATAGCCATGCACACACACAGAGACACACACACACACACACACACACACACACACATATATATATATAGAACTGTGCAGTAAATATTGTATACTATATGTATTTATCTCTTGTGCAGTAGATATTATATAGAAGTCTCAGAAATCAGCCTTTAGTTGAATATCTTAAGGCGATGGCAGAAGGAGAAGAAGCTTAAAAAGAAGGCGATTTTGATGGATTTTGACTGGGAAAGAACTTCTCTGCCCCATCAGATGTTCTTTCATTCAGGTGGGTGGTTCCCCTGTGCCAAGATGGTGGCATTGTTGACGCGTGCTTAGACGCCAAAGGCGAAATCTAATCAGTATATATCGGCCTCCAAGTTGTACTATGGCAAAGTGGGGCAGCTGGATCCCAGATTAATGATACAGTACAGTTATCTCTATTGCATCGGGCATTACAAATCTTCACAGGGTTAAAATAAGTTCTGACATTTCATTTAATTTCACTCTGACAGTTACTTATGTAACTGCATTAAAGGTTGACTATGAATAAAACCGTGCCAAGGCATTCTTCATCGTATAGATTACATAAAGTCACACAGATTTGCCTGAAGAGAAAATCCCAAGGAGTCATAATGTTTTAATATGAATTCATTATAACAGGCTCAAAGAACAGAATATTCATGAAGACCAATTTATACCCGTGCCATTCCGCCAACAGCCCGTGGTGAGCGTGGAATAAGCTGTTTTGGGATACACTGACGCTATCTCAATGCTCACTGCTAGGTCATTGAGCAAGATATAAATGATGAAATATAACTGATAGTAAAATGATCAGCACATATACGTCTCCATAAAAGCGCCCTGCTATTCAAAGTAACAAAGTTGCTATTCGGGGCGGGATTAGCTCAGGAGGTAGAGCGCGTTGGACTGGTAACGGGAAGGTTGCTCGTTCAGATGTCCCTGAGCAAGATGCCTCACCCTGAATGGTCCTGAGGAGCCGGCTGTCGCCTTGCGTGGTTGACTCGCCGTCGTCGGTGTGTGAAGTGTGCATGAATGGGTTGTAAGTCGCTTTGGATAAAAGCGTCAGCAAAATCCTCTAAATTTGAATGTATGGTAAATGTATTTGGGGCAATCAAAGGGAACACCGGGAATGTTATCTCGGCAAGATAAATGTGCTTTACGGTGACTGAGGACGGGGCCCTACTCTTCTTTACCTTCAAGAGGAGATGTCAGGTGTAGTTTCACGTCCTTCCCCGTGTAGGTATATAGTCCGCCGATAAGACGGTTACCTCTGGTGACCCGGCGGTACATTGTTCAATGCCAAATCACATTAGGATGACTCACAAAGCCTGTCCCCTGGCCTCAGTCCGCAGCTGTGCATCCTGGGTAATAGCTCGTGCTGATCAAAGCAGCAGCCCCGGCTTCATGACTTGTAATGTGTTTTTTCTCCCTCCTCCTCCTCCTCTCTCCCCCACCTCGTCCCCGCACAATAAAAGGGAGTGCTCAGCACTGCGTCGGTGTGCGTTAGCCACCGTTTCCCAACGCAGACGCAACACCGACCAGAAGGAAAAACACACCTTCAACCGTTTTCTTCGGGTTACCTTTCCATTAGGGCCGAGTGGCAACACGGCAAACCGAATTACCCTCGGCGGGTTTTGCTGATTTCGATCGAACCACGGCGGCTTAATCGAGGACCGGGTGTGAAGTGCAGAAGGGGAAGCATCTGAAAAGAGTGTGCATGAGGAAGAAACCCCCCTCTGCTTTAGCATTAAGTGTCAGCTGGCGCCTCCCTAGCCATCACTTACTGAGCTGCAACCTAGGGCACATACATAAGTCCTCCCAAACAGAGTGGGGGACGGGGGGATGCATTATAATCTAGCCATTTCCCCCTCCTGCACCCTAAGCATGAGATATAAGCTCAGGGAAACCTTGACAGCTTGAGTGGGTGTGTTATGCGTTTGTGTCCGCATTTGCTTGTGTGTATATGTGCATCTGTGTGTGTGTGTGTGTGTGTGTGTCCACACTTGCGTGTGTGTGTATGTGCGGGACTGTTTGTGAATTCCTGTTTGTGTGTATGTGTGTCCATATACATGTGCGTGCGTGTGTGCATACTGTGCGTGCGTGTATGTGTGCATGCGTTTTCTTTCTTCCATGTGTATCTGTGCGTGTTTGTTTCCATACGTGCGTGTGTGTCTCTGTGCCTCTATATGTGTGTGTTTGTGTGTGACAGTGCGACTGACAATATGGAGTCCCACAGAGGGGGGTGGGGGGGGGGGGGGGGGGGGGGCTCGGAAAGTAGGATTGCCTGGCGGACAAGATAAGATCAGAGGAAACGGGAGATTCGGAAAGCGGCAGGGCATCGGGGAAGAGCATGCAGCGCCGCTCACTTAACAGGAATCGATGCTCAACGTTTACAAAATAGTTCTGATTCGCTGCGTACCTGGGGTGGCAGCGTTTCCTTGAAGCATTGATTGCGTTTGATCTGGGTTTGAAAGCATAAGAAAAACCACGTTCAATGGGCGACCCTCAAGTGGCTTTTATTCAGGCCTCGTGGAACAGAACGCTACCAGCGATTCCATACATCCAGCTTCACGCATCTTATGCACCAAAAAAGATGGCTAGGATAGATATGGATGGGGGGAGAGAGAGCGAGGGAGAGCATGAAGAGAGAGCGAGGGACAGAGTGGGAGAGCGAGAGAGAGTGAGAGAGAGAGAGAGCGAGAGAGAGAGAGAGAGAGTGAGAGAGAGAGCGAGAGAGAGAGGGAGAACAAGGGAGAGAGTGAGAAGGAGATAGAGAACGAGAGGGAGTGGGTGATTGGCAGGTGGGTGTGATGTGTGAGTGTGGTTCCAGTGCATGTATTTGGCAGGAAGCCATCAGGAGTCCCATGTCTACGTAATTAACATGAATAACCAACGTTCACTTTTTTCTATCGTCCCAGCAGGTTTTGTCAGTGAATGAACGTGTGTTGATACATTAGCAACCAGAAAATAAAGCAACATGTCCCCATAATAGAAGCAGCATGAGATTGAGACGATATCCATGGTGCTGTTATTTAGCAATTATACTAGGGATGCTATTGACATGAATTGTTAACATCTACAGATGAACTCTCTATTAACGTTTCTGATGAGCTGTTTGCATCTGTACACATGGCTACATGCGCTAATGAGAGCAGGGGTACTAATGCATTATTAATAGGACATTAATGATGTGATATTAGATGTTTAATATCGCCCCCGATCGCCTGACAAAAGTTCCGGTACATGATTATCTCTGAGGAGGCGCACAGGTCAAATTACTACATGATAGCAAGTCACTCTTGGACGCACACACACACACACACACACATAAAAACACAGACACACAGTGTTAATTGGAGTTAGCTTGCTGCTAACCCTGGCCACCACGGTGTGACTGAAAGGACACAGAGCCAAATGAGCTTGGCTAAGAATAAAACCTAAAACCTCTCCGTTCGCAGCAGAAGTTGACAGAAGAGGAGACAGCATAGTGTGAAGATGGCCAATTTATATCTGATGGTTCCTGCGCTTGTGCTGGAGCTGGGTGCTAAACCAAGACCATGGGTTGGACAATGACGGAAATAACTGAAATGATAGGCATGCTGGACCATTAGACCGTCTGAAACAGCAGAAACCGATGGAAAGCTTGACTAGAATCTCCTGTTGCCTTCCTACAGAGACTGCCCAATACACCTTGAAGGAGTATGCATGTGGCTTTATTTGAGGGGCTGTCAATGGGCTGTATGTTTTTATTCGAGAACACACATGATCCACCCCATATGGAAAGACGGATGACACGTCAGAGGCGATTGCAATGTCAATTGAGCCCACAAACACACACACGCACAGCCCAATAGCAGTGTCATAAAAAACAAAAACTTAAGGTCAGAGGTAAACTTTACGTTATTCGCCTTATAAGTTTCCCGCTGGCCTTTAAAAGGGCAAATTCTGTGGAGAGAGATCACACGAAACACCTGACCTTTCCAAGCCCATGCAAACGTGTACACACACACACACACACACACAAGTATCATATGCAGGTGAAAGCGAGATAGCGTTTGCAATCATAGGGTAAATTGCCTCCTATCAAGGCTTTTGGGAAAATGTAATCAAAAGATGGTGCACCACACAGAGACACTGCGTCAACCATCTCCATAGAGTGGAAACGATACGCTTGAAAAAACATGGTTATGAAGAAGACATCCCTGCTCAGTGCTCACACACTCTCTCAAACCTCGTTTAGTGGTAGCAACTTTAGAATCAGGCCTAAATCTCGCAGTGATATAACTTTCAGTTTATAAAATGTAAATTCTGTGGGTGCACTCTATTATTGTGGTTATTCTCCTACTGTGCCTTCACATCAGAAGCGAATTGAGCTGCCAAATCACCGGAAGTCATTCACTTTCTATGGGCAAGAGCGACCAAAGCGACACAAGCGTCAAACACTACCAGTAGCAAAAGGTGAGCAACCAGAGCGACCAAAAAAGGTTGAAGACCGCTGACGCGTTTCAGCGGAGAAACACTGACATCCAATCGGAATGTAGACGCTCTTCGCTTGCGTGGATCCCAGGGAACACCGAACACCTGCAATAGTGGGTTCCTAACCACTATTTTGGTTCCTACTGACTGTACAAAATGTCGACTGAAAAATATATCGTGGCTGTAACTGGGCACCCGGTGTTGAACGATCCGAGCCTTTTTCATTTCAGAGATCGCAACAAAAAGGCTCTGGCCTGGGCGTCACGCGTGGTTGGTTGGTCTGGTGTGCGAGTTAATGAAACGTTTGAGATTATTGTAAAATAGGCGCGATACATGCCTGCTAACCGAGATCCTAGCATACTAATTTTCCTTGCTCTGAATGGGACGATATCGTTTTCAAATATCGAAAATACATACGTTGTGCAAAGGAATAAAACATGCATAATGCATTAATAATGCAAATGAATAATGCACGGAACAAACGTGTCACTTCAATGCAGTTTAATAGAGGATAGACAGCTGACAAATGACCATTTAGCAGACACATTTATCCAAAGCGACTTACAATAAGTACATTTGTCATAAGAAGTGAAACAATATATCGCTGTCAGTGACAGTGATAATGACAGCTGTGTTTTCTGTTTTGTGTTCAATAGTTAATGAGTGCAACATCCATAGTGATTTTGATACCAAGTGATGATAAGCGGGAGTATTTATAGAAAATGTTTGCGATCTAGAACGTTCGTATTCAAGCGGGAATCATTTTCATTTGCTCTCCACACCACCAATCTAACCAACCAATCGCGTGTAGTCATGCTTTAAACAATCACGTTTTGGAAAATGTCACATACACAAAGTAATCGACAAGACGAGGGATAAATGACAAGGGATATATCTCTTGTCTTTTATCCCTCTATTCCCGATATTCACGGAGCCTGAGGTGAATCATTTAGATAACCTAGTCAAGTCTTTATTAATACTAAACGACACAAATCGTCGGGAATTCATTTAGGGGATTCGGCTCACACAGGACAGTAGCCTACAAGACCACACAGAACAAGGGAGACAAGTCTGACTGGACATACACAAAATACATCACATTAAAACTAGACATGCGTTGATAGAAAGATAGACAGATAGGCCTAGATAGATAGATAAATATGTTCCATTATTTGTCTTGCGGAGCCATTTAACTAGCCTACTGTTGTTCTCGGTTGTAATTACATTTGAGGAGTTTTTTGGGGAATCACTGTCCTACTTGCTGTCGAAGCACTTTATCCAACAAGCAAAACCGTCGCAGCAATATGGCCAAAGTGTATGGGAGTTCACTCTTTGATATGGCTGTCTGTACTAAAAGCATATGGCTCCTTTAAATGCGTCTGCAAAATTGAGTTGTACGTCATGAGCGATTTGAGCGACAAAAGCGACCAGAAATATTTGCAGCGATACTTTATGAGCGACCAAAGCTTCTTTGGAGCGCAATTCGCTTCTGATATGAACGTACAGCTGGACTTCCTATCCGTCATAATTGAGTGCATACGACTGAAAGTCAAAGCCAGGCTCGCCCACCTCCCGCCTGCTTCGTGAACATTGCATAACGCTTTGTTCGAAGGTGACTTGGCTGACTGTGTCATTAGCTGCAGTCATTCACAGCTTAGGCTGCCTGTGGAGCCTAAGCTGGGATCAGATCAAAGATTTGAGACGAGGCCGCATGCAAAAGAGTGACTGCTGGGTGTTGCTGCAATGGGCAGAGACGTGAGGCTGTCAGTGGCTATTGCTGTAGAGACAGGGTGCTTACACTAACGTAACTACGTGAGTTGGAAGCTGGCGGTGCACCGTTTCATTTAAAACAAAACAAAAACTAGATCCGATTCAATGCCTGTGCCAATACTGACTCATTTCACTCTTTGCACAGAACGTCGGACTGACGCCGCAACATAACATCAGACAGAGCTAATTACTAGTAGTGAGCTAGTAATGTTTGCTAAAATCAGAACACGTCTTTAGTTTGTAAACACCTTTGACTTGAAACACCAAAAAGCAACCTGTAATGTGTGTAAAGCCAACGTTTCGAGAGGGGAAAGTTGTGCTGCTTCCAACACTACTACAAGTTTTAGGAAGCATCACGTGAGAGAACAACAGAAGTTCATGATAGCCAACAACCAAAAGAAAATAACAAGCTCTTCACCACGCAAGTTCACCATGGTTCGACACGTTAAATCTCTTAAGACCCCATTCAATGGTTGAATAGCAATTTTCTAAAATTGTTTGGGGCCAATCTTTGATCTGAACAGGCCAGGGCTTATGTATTGTGGCATCCCGCCACGTGGTCCTCGGCCTGGACGGGCCCGGGGTACCGTAGAGGACGGGGTGTACCACCCCCACCCACCAGCCGGCGAGAGAGAGCAGCCCTTTCGGCACCCCAATCAGGGTGATTGGGGGACACCTGGCCGGTGGCAGAGGAGATATAAAAGGGCTGACACTTGGACAGCACGGCACAGCACGGGAGGAAGAAGGAAGCGCTCGGGTCCTCGTGCAGCTAGAGGCCCACGGAGGCCCTAGAGACCGTGAGAACCCTGGTTGATTGAAGTGTTTGTGAATAAATGCCCGCAATGGCTTTAACCTTCACCAAACGCGTCGTTTGTACCGGTAACCCGGCTCATTTAAGGAGCGGGTTGCCACAGTATACAAGACTAATATATCTCTGTGGCCAGCGAGCTGCATTAGTTATTGTACCTGGGGTAATGAATTAATATGAAATCACTGAAAATAGCCTTTTCAGCATCACTCTGATGAGAAATGTTGTGCTTTGAAATGGAAGTCTTCGGTGTCATCATAGTTTTGGGCAGAACGGGATAATATCCAACCAAACTAAATTGAGCTGTAGGGAGCAATTTCCATAAAGAATATTGATAGAAAGTAAGCTCAGGGTACATGTGCACACAACATGTTGATGTTTGCGTAATCATTTTTCCCTACCCACCACAACAGATTTATTGTAATGACAATCATGCCCTTCAGCTTTGGCGAATGTTTACTCTCACTCCATTGGTCAACCCCATTCCGGCTCGGTCTGATCTTCCACAAAAGGACTGACTAACGATCCTCATCTGTTGTCCCAGAAGCAGCCTCAAGAGACTACACGAAACAGCCACAGGCAACAAAAAAATGATATACTTTAGAGTGCCCTCATAGCAAACAGCGCAACGTGGTTACAGCCAGGAGTTCGCTTCACTTCCTCCTCACCCTCACAGATTCAGGACGGGTGGATCTATTTTGTGTTCAGTCGAAACTCGCCTCCACCTGACGGCCGTAAGTTGATGGGGGAATGGAGAGCGTTGGCTAGGGAGTGAGTTTGTTCTCCTGGCCTGTTTAATAACTTCTAGAGGGAAGGGGTCTACGGAAGAGAGAGCGACACTTTTAACCCATCAGTTTCATTAGCGTCTCCGGATGTTTCTGCTGGGCTCGAGAGTGTCCTAGTGCAATTCAACATCATGCATCATTTGTTGATCAGAAAATGTCCCTGTTTTTTCCGCATGAAATTGCTGACCTCCTCTGACATGCTGAAAAGCACACAATACATTATAATTAGATAAATAGGTGTATTTCAGATACTGATGGTCATTGTCTTGTTTCAACTAATACTTGGGTTACAAAAGAGGTGGTAGATAAGGAGGGGAATGAGGGGACGAATGGGAGGGAATGAAAGATTCCCATTTTTAAAACAAGGAGATGTTGACTAGGGTTGCAAACGTGGACTTGAGTTAACGAGTACTCGTTAAGCAAATCATAAATTATTACAAAAATAAAAAAATACGGCTTCCTACAAATACTTTCAAATGTTTTTTGCCAGTGTTTGGGGGCCAGATACATCATTAAATAGTCAAAAGCCTTCACTGTTACAGATTCATGCATTGTTAATGAGAAGCAGTATAAAATGGGTTCATTTGCCAGCATTAGTAGCCAGCCCGGTGAAGGCGGAGCCCCCATGCATTTGATAGGTTGCACAATAATGAAGGCCCTCCAGGAACTCTAGAAAGGTTAAACCGAAAGTGAAATGTATACCAATTTCCCTTTCGGCCCTGCTGTATAGTTGGTGTATAAAGAAATCTCTGAATATGCAATTTGACGTAGGGAAATAAAAAAAAACGCAATCACCAGTATGTATCTAGCGGTGTATACCAGCCGAAGAAACTTGGCTTCCGATTTAAACTGTCGGGCCGTATCCTCTAATATAACTATTGTTTAGTCAATCTTTCTACACAATCTGCTTTGATCTGCGCAAGGCAGGTTTCAGAGTAACCCCGATGGATACAACCTGAAAATCGCTGTATAGAAGTGTATCCCGCTATCTCTGAAGCAGTCAAAGGCAGGCCAAAAAACAACAAAGAGTGTGTTTAAGACTCATTGCGCCATTTTATGGATGTTTTCCTTCTCTTTTTTAAAAAACATCTATTTGTGCTGGAGTAGTGCACATCAACTGTTTAAATTAAAGATTCAAACTGACAAATGGATTTGTGTATATGGTGGAAACTATCTGGGACATTATAAGAAAGCTTCTACAAAACGAGTACTCGAGTCGTCACTGAGATTTGAATCGTGTACTTTATCCAAATGTGTTAGTGTTTCTTGCATCCTTAGTATCGACACATCCTAATGCCTGTGCACATGCAGGCTTTTAATCACCGAGTCTTCAGAGAAGCACTGCCACCCTTCTACACACACTGGTACCTTTCAGCCTCAATTATACATCGGCCTTTGTTTAGTTTACGGGCGATGCAGAATGCATTTTAGGAGCATGAACATGAATAGGTTCCATCTGCCTTTGTTTCAACTGCTCATTCGCTACCCGTCTCTTTTATAAGCATTAATGCTCCCGGGATTCTGAGACTGCCTTAAGTGCAGCACCATTACATTAAAGATGCGCTTTCAACAAACCTGAAAATATTCTCAGCCGTTCAAATGTTTCCCATGTGAACTCAGTATGCTCACAAAAACACTATTCTCATTAGAATAAAGTTGCGAGGAGCAATCTGCTCTCCGTTTCGTCAACTCAGCTCTGAATCTGAAGGCAAGAATCAGGGCAACATTTTAATGAGCAATATGTTGCATCCAGGACTTAAATCTAGGATTCCACTGACCGTTATTTGATCCGTTTCCAAATGTTTTCAAATCAACACGATGTAGCCTGGCCTATGTAGAAAAACACTGTCTGCATCGGAAATTACAAACATTAACCCTCTTATCATACTTGACCTGAATCTGTTCCTCTTTGGTAAACTATCTCTGACAAAACAATGCATTACACTGCCCCTTCTTGTTCTGCAATAATAAAAAAAGCTATGATTCCTGGATCTGAGATAAGCCCTCTCCAAACAGGCTTGTCTGAGTGAGCCATAAAGGCCTGGGCTCCATCGATCCTCCGCCATAATACAGGCATTGCTGTACTTCCTCCGCTGCGGGATTGAGCGTTCTGTGTGGTAATAATTTACTGGGACCCGGTTATACTTAAGCCATGTCTCGTTCGATAGCCCGGACGTCGTTGCCCCGGTAATGGTGTAGTACCGCATGGAATCCTTTATCGTTTTTCCTTGAATACAGCCACAACAACAACATTATGAGGTCTGGATGTTGGAATTAAAGGGTGGTCTTCGAATTGTGGAGCCCAAGGCCAGCTAAGCCTTCGGAGGCTGGCCTTGGGCGGAGCAGGCCTAGACACTCAGCCTCCATTTCCACAGTACAGGGACAACTTCAATCACCAGAAGACTAGGATTGACATACATGAATGAACCCATATATCCAGTGCACATCTTTGGGGCGCGAATGAAGACGACAAAAACAAAGCTGAATTCACTTAGACTTCCAGCACATGCAAAATATTGTGTAATACATCCCTCGCAAATCCCCAAAATGAACGACTCTTTAGCAATTGTGAAATACATTTGCTTTTAGTAATTTACATTAAATGCCTTGGATTCACCCAACTGTGTAATAAAGACTTGATGACATGACAATGCTCTGTTTGTGTTCATGTGCTGGTGTGGCATGTTGTTTATCGCATCCAAAACGCATCTTTCATTGTGAACATGGACAATGTGCCCTGTTTCAAGCAAACACACTGACAGCAAAGCAATCAGCCGGGAGAAAACGGTGGCTGCTTTCATCAGTCCCCCATTTTGCCGGCTCCGACACCGTCTCGCTAATCTCATTCTCCCTCCTTCATCTCCCGGTGCCCGCTGGCCTGTTAGAGATCCGTGCAAATCCCTTAACTGTCGCATGGTAATGTACTTTCTCTGCACGCTCCGGCCCATGGGATCACGGTAGAAGGGAAAAAATAAGAGAAAAAGTGTGAGAGAACACAAGGATAATCAGAACAGGGTTGTGTAATTCGTGACAAATGTACCAGAGTAATTATTGTTGTGTACAGGATTGAAGGCCTCTGGACAAACCCCTCTTGCTTGCTTTCAACTCAGTGGCTCCCATCGTCGTTAAGCCTCAGTCACCACGGGCATTAAATGTGCAACTTTCAGAACGCTGCTTTGAGAATTCAAAGTAAAATATTTGTTGATCTGAATTTATTTATTTTTTGTCTTTTGTCTGATTTAGCAGATTATGAAACTAATCAGGGAGCTAAACTGAGCCGGAAAATCGCCTTTTGACCCGTTCCACAGGCCAAGTCTGGGGCATGTCATTTCAAGATGAAGAAATCACTGCAATTGTTATAAATAATTGCAGTGAACACATCTGTTCACTGCATCTATGACACATTTTTCTATTATTAATGTTGCTGTGATCATGCTGATGTGGTAAGACAATTGAATGAATGTTTTAAACTTTGAACTAATGAATCTAGATTTGTCTACATACTTGACAAGAGGGCAGCTTTTCCCCCAGAAAACACAACTAGCAGGGCTGTGCCGAGTTTTTAATCACAGTCTGAGCGGTGGTGATCGATGTCCTCTGCGATCACAATCAAAGAGCCGTCACAACCTCGGTGTACCCAAAGACTTCTAGACTTCTTCTTGTGATTTAAATAACGCAAAAAAGAAAAACTACATTATTTCCTAGAATTGCAGCGTGGACGGTGTAAGGAGGGTGTCAATGTTCAGAAGACACAGGGCACATAACATGAGAGCAGAACGTCTTCCAAACAGAACAAAGAAAAACAGCCCGTTTGAACATTGAGCGAAGTTTTGATGAGACTGCACAGCAGGAGTTGGACTTTTCACCCGAAGAGAAATCACAGAAGCGCTATTTTTGGGTGACGTGTCTCCATAAAAATAACAAAAAACACAACCTGTTCTATTCATGTTCATTATATAACCCACCTGTTATTATGAGCAGATGGAGCTTTTTTGTATCTTTTGGTCTCGTTTAATATTAACATTAAAATAGCTGCCAACCATGTTCGCTACAAAAAAACGTTCTCTAAAAGTCCCAATAGAATTATACTTTTTCCTTTCCATATTGTATCCAAATGATATTTAAATGTTTATTTATAGCTCGGGTTCAGGCTATTGAGTATCACGATGCCATTAACATTAGCAAGCAAGTATGGATTGAACGTTTCCTGTGCCACTCTGCGTTGTGGAGTGCTGATTACTTGGTGAGGCCGCGCGCGCGCGCGCACGCGCACACACACACACACACACACACACACACACACACACACACACACACACACACACACACACACACACACACACACACACACACACACACACACACACACACACACACACACACACACACACACACACACCGAGAGGACTGACATGTCAGCAGCTTACACAGTGCCACATCTCCATCTAACAAACTGCTTTACACAACATCTCCCCGTGTCCCGGTTTTCAGAGAAGACCGGGACCACTCTGGTGGTGTGTGGCTGGGTCGGCTGACATACTGCCTCCCAGGCAGCATGGGAAGGCCTCGCCCCCCCGGAGGGGGACACAGAGTGGCTCCGGGAGAGGCACCAGAGCTCCCAGCTGTTACGATCGCTGGTGGTACCCAGGGGAGGACGGCGGAGGCGGTGCAAACGTCTGCGGTGGGGACGTTGACTTGTCGCCATTGTGGAGGGTTGGGCTTCTCCATCATGGAAAAAAATCACAATCGCGATTATTTTTGTCTATGTTGAAATCCCGATTATTCAATCGATTATTTTTGAGTTTGAAAACATGTTGTATTTATTCAGCATGTCCCTCCCAAAAACACTTTGTAACTCAGAACTTTGAAATTTCGCCTGAAAAAAATACACAAAATGGTCAAAAACAAAATGTTCAAATCTATAATAATGTACAGATATGTATCCAGCTGTTCTAGATGCTTGCCAAACATGATATTCGTTTTTTGATAGTTTGAAGCTAAAATTGAAATCGAGATCGAAATTTGATTAATCGCCCAGCGCTAGTGGCATTTTCACCATGTCACCCTGCAATTCATGTCCTTTCTGTTATCCGTCATTCGGTTTGAGCCTGAGAGCGAGAGCACGAGAAGTGAAGACACCCAGGGCACGACATGCTAATTCGCGCGGTAAACACCCAGTAAGGCCAGTTAATTCCTTTCAAACTTTTTATCCATTCACCACCGACATCCATCCTGCAATCTTCTTTTCTCCCAGCTAATGCCATTCCATTGTGCTCAGTTGTTTACGGAGGCCAGTCCTTCACCGACAACCAGGAGGCAACACCGGCCCGGATTCTGAGACTGATGGGGAGCTGAATTTATTGTGAGTGTGAAGTAGGGATCGACCGATACCGATTTTTAAGGGCCGATACGATACCGATATTTTTTCATCAGCCTTAGCCGATACGCCGATACCGATTTTCTTGAGCCGATTATTATTTATTTTTTTTAAAGGAAAATTTATTGAACTTCAATATAAAAAACAATATTTAACAAATAGTAAAAACAGGTGAAGTAGAACAAGTAAGAACAAGTAGATGAACAATATTTAACAAATATTAAAAACAGGTGAGGTAGAACAAAAAAAAGAAAAAAAAGAAAAAAAAGAAAAGAAAAGAAATCGGCGAAAATCAGCCGCGTATCGGCCGATACCGATACACGTAAAAAACGCGAATATCGGCCGATAATATCGGCAGACCGATATATCGGTCGATCCCTAGTGTGAAGAGAAAGTTTTTGCGCCGACCAGCGATCCGGAAAGCCTGGTAATCAGGAGAAGAGGGGCCCTGACCTTCCGGCAAGCAGATAACGAGCCCACCGAGCCTCTGCCTCAACGAGACTCCGTCTCCCCTCCGTCAACAGGACTCCTCCGCCGGTACTGAGCAGAACACCACTGCCGATAATCATGCAATCATGTTCAACACTCGGGAACAACATCTCTCCGCGCCGCGTCGCACCTCACCTCGTCGCGTGCATTATTAAAACCCTTCTCCCGGTACGGCAGGACTCTCGTGTCACACCTACAGGCGAGGTGGGAGTGTTGTCGTCAACACACACACACACACACACACACAGTGTAATGCTACGGTTGCGTGGGTAATGCACACGATGGTGTGGCAGCACGGCTGATGGAAAGTTAGATTTGAAGCACATTTTGGATGGTCATTTAAAAAAATAAAAACACAGCAAACCGCAGCTTGGCAACAGACATCTGTGAGTCCATAGGAGAGACACACGCACACACACACAGCAGACCAACTACCAAACAGCTTCATTGAGCTGGAAAGGTTTGTTTGTCGCTGTAACTGCCATCTGTCGTGTCGGTTGACTGGTGTGTGGCTGATGTGGTGTGGAGCTACGGCCTAATAGAGCCAAGATCGAGGAAGATATAAATAAAATAAGGTTGAAAAAAAAAATCTCATTACGCATCCCTTCAGTTTGATCCCGGTTTAAGTTCCTTCCTCCCTCACTGATCCCGGGGTTGGCAGTGCTTTGTAGTACAGCGCTGATTTAAACAGCTTAAACCCAGGGAACAATGCCTTCAATGAACCCAGTGGTGACAAGGAGATAATGGGGCTGGATGGACCGTAAACTGACTCCTCCGTCTTCTGTTTGTTCACCACAAGTTCGTCTGGCAATCAATAACGTTACTTTCCTCCTATCCTCCTGCGGAGGAACACCGACCAATCAGAGGTGTGCCGATTCGATATCACTTTGAAAACATTTGACTTCCATTGGCATGTCCGGTTTCGGCCCCCAGGAAAGATCGGGAAATTGGGTCTGCGTTAAAGTTCAGGCGAAGATCAGATGGAGCTTTGTAAAAAATGAGAAACTGCAAACTTTTGAGGGGCAGCTATGCAGCTGGGATCCCCTACCCCTACCAAGCGATGAGAGTCGGTGGAAACCCGGATGGGCTTGGCTGGCAGCTCTGCCACCCACACAGACGCCTACCCAGGTCCTGGCCCCAGCCCAAAACACCGCACAGACCCGCTGATGTACACAATACACAGGCCCGTCTCATGTGTGGTGAAGCACGCTACAAGAGTTTGTAATATTCTGGCTTCATGTTGGCCAGTCTCTTGTGTGATGCGTAGTTTTCTGATGTTATTTGATTGGACATCCAGTATTGTTGATGTTGTGTTTATTAACTGTCTGGACTTTATTGAAATCGATTTCAAATCATAGAGATATAGCACCGCTGTCTATACATGATTTAGGGAATTTATTTGTGTAAAGGGTATGGATGTGCACAGAGGTTTGACAATGTATGCGACGATGGGCCTCATGCAGCAAAATCTTCTTGAATTAAGCTAATATGTCCCTTAAAATCTAAAAAAAGTCAACTACAAGTTTCTAGATGCACCAAATGAAGCCCCGATTGCCAGTTAAAATAGCAAAAGAGATTTAGTCTGGAACCTCTAAGTGATTTAATTGATTTTAAAAGGGCATCTTCATGGGCGCATACTCAAATGCTGGGAATAATTGGACAGACCTACAACCAATCAAAACAGGGAGTTTGATTGTGACCAATCAGCGGCTGCCATCCTGGTTGTTTATTTAAGTACCTCAACGGCGCTCCACTAGAGAGTTATATATCTGTTGTGATTGTTGCGAGGTTTACTGGGTTTACTGGGAATCTGCCTGAATCAGAGTGGGGCAGACTTGTATGCCAGATCAACTAAAACATGAGCTCGCTAATTAGTTTGGTTCCCAGGTGACACCAAACCTTCTTGGCCATCCAAACTGCTGGGTTCCAGGTTTGATGATCGATGAACCCCAACTGATGCCTGGGGTAAATTGTTTGTTATGAGCAAATATAACGTCCCCTGAATTCTATCTAAGGTCAGGTGTTGTTCACTTGTCAAATACCCTGGCAAATTCCTAAGGATTGGAGAGGTGGCAGTAAAGAAAGTTTGTAAGCAGAAGTCCTTCAGCAAACACCATGTCAGCCGAAGGACATGCAGTAACTGGGATGAAAAGAAAATAGTTTTTCCATGACACCACCACGACCACTGACCCTAGGTTGGTTGAAAGGTTTGTATCGTGGTGGACACTAAAACACACACACACTCAAGATTGTGCTCACAAAAACACTTACACACACACACACACACACACACTAAGTTATTGCAGTTGCATGGGATTTGACCGGTGTTTGTTTTGCCTAAATTGAGGCTCCAGGGTCCTTCACAAATCTAAAAGAAGTACTCCTGGCAATCTGAAAAGGTTCAGCAGCAGGAACATCCGTCTCATCAAATAGATCCGTGTTTGACTCAAATTTCCTTGCATTGGACAAATGTTTTGTAGACTGGGAAGACGACATGCTTTCTGCTTGTCTTGGTAAGAGGGCGTAAAATGAGAAAAGAGCAAAATAAGACAATATACCTGGGTGAATCCCAGAAATCAATGAGTAGAAACAAAATAAGAATCTGTGGATGCAAAAAGGAATGAGAGGAAATATGTACGTATATCGTTTCCAAAATGCGGTCGGCCGTGTGCGAGAGAACGAGAGGAGACTCGAGGCCAAGAGAACCTTCCGAGAGGCTATATGAACACGGTCCATTGCATATTCTGGCTGTCGGTTGCTTTTCAATTCATTAATAGATTCAGTAGAGTAATGAGGCGCCGATGCCGAGTGCATAAAATAACTGAACCAAACCTCATTCAAAAAAGTGAGCATCTAAATGAGTATTAAGATGCTTCACATTTACATTTAGCAGACGCTTTATCCCAAGCGACTTACAATCAGTAAATTTGTCAGTAGAAAGAGAAACAAGACATAGCTGTTGGTACAATAACGATTGTTCATGGAAACGAGTGCAAAGCACCTACAACTGCAAGGTTATCCGATTCCCTGTACAGAAAGATAGATAGGATAAGATACCACACAATGCTGAGTACTATTTTTAAGTTGAAGGCCGTACAAACATACAATAAGAGCATACATTAAGCGCCAGGATTTACTAACATACAATAGGTGCATACATTAAGTGCCAGCTTTACAGCTCAACGATGCTGGAATGAGACGAGGTCAAACCCGGCTCTGTGGAGACTCTGGAAGGCATTACGATAGACAATGTTTGCAGTATCTAGCAGGATCTCGGCGTGAAAGATCCCTCCCTCTGGAGATAAAGAAAGGGCTAATCCCTTTTAGCGCCGACGACGGCAGTGATGTGAGAACAACAACAAAGGCGTAGCGGTCTAAATAAATGAAACTGTTCCTTGGCTGTCTGACATTAATGTATAATTAAGGACCTTTTATCTCCACACGGAACATATTTCGTGAGAGAGCCAACTCTGGGCGTGTCGTGACAACCTCAACAGTTCAGCACACCTCGAGCGTGCGTTGTGTTTTGTTTGGAAATACATAATATCTGTTTAGGATTAACGTGTTTAAAAGACTCGAGAAATATATCATTTGAGTGTCATTTTTGGAATAGCTATCCCTCAGCCATTAGCGAGTGGAATACACTTTGAGAATACCTGTTTTCGGCTTGACGGCTCTGCATGAGCCCAATTTAGATTTGACACCCTTTCTGACCAACCAGGACGTCTCTCCCCTGGTGCGTTAGGGGAATGCATCTCGCCCTGTCAATCACAGGAACGTCAGTGCAACCCGTTTTAATGGTGGAGCGGCGAATAAGGGGGGGAGCAGGGAGCCCCCTTTGGCTCTCTTCTTCTCTCTGTTTCCGACTCAGGAATGGTGTCTACTGTACTTTTAAGAGTCCCTGTTGTGCTACCCACTATCGATTTGCAAGGCCGCATGATTGAAACAGAAAGAACAGTTATTATTGTGGGCTGAAACCACTCATTAAAAACGAAAATGGATTGATTGGAGACACACCCCCACACACACGAGATAGGGGCAGGATTGGCTCCCAGCTGAATGAGTCTACAAACCCACTTGTCTGCAGTTTACCTTTATGCATCGTCGCTTTGGATAATACGTCTACCGACAGAGTAAATGGATAAGGAAACACCGCACTGCGACGACACACACCATCTGTGACATGCGCGAATCCATTCCTGTCTCACACACACACAGCACGCACAAAAAACTTCTGGTTATCGAAAGGGACGTCACTAAAAAGACGGTGGATCCCGCTCGAAGATTCTTGGACTAAGGGGTTGAGACTAGAGATGGTGTTTTCTTAGAGAGACGAGAAAACAAAAGTGATCTATTATTTACACTGTCTGACACACAGCCTGAACCGGTGGATGGTGAGTTATCAAGTTTGACAGTCGCTAAATCTGTCTTCTGAATTGTGTCATTCCAGGGACACAGAGTCCCTGCCATGCTAATGAGGGTCTGCTGCTTCAGATTGTTGAGGCAGCATTCTGCCATGGGTAGGACATTGATTACTTTAATTTCACAGTCGATAAACTGTTTTCAAGTGCCGAAGGGATGCGTTCTACTTTCCCCCCCCCCCCCCCCCCAAGTTTGAAGAAAAATCAATTGCAAAAGTTCCGTGACACAATTAGTTTGTTGCTTGTGTACTTGCGGTTATATCGAGTCCATTTCCCTCATATTTTTCCCATTTCCAATCCACTTCGATTTCGATCCATTTCTTATTCAGCACTAACGTGATTTGCCTAAGACGCTGCTGGAAATAAATTAAAGCGCATCTTTCACCCACGCTTGAACTATCCGTTGATGTCGGACCAGCCACCAGATGCAACCGGATTAAAGTGACAGGCCCTGTGACACCCACAGATGCTCTTCCTCCGCTCCACACAGTGCCACAGACGGCCCGGCCTGCGCGTCTCTCCGCAGACGGCCTCACACAAGGTCGCCGGGCCTGCCCGGGCGATGTCTTGTCAACACGCATCAGGGCCACAAAGTGTCAGTCAACACTCTGTGGGCCGCTCTGTTGAAACGGTCGAGTCCATCAAGTGGAGTCTGAACCCGGGGAAATCCTTCTGATGGAACGGTCTGTACGATTCGGAGGTCTCTCCTGACTACTCTTGGGACATTATTGACATCAAACTCCTAACGTCACGACCTCATTTCCCGGTTTTCTCACTAGGAACGCCGGGGAATCAAAGATGTGTGGCAAAAGGGACAAGCTAACAAGAGCTCCCTTAAACAGCTGCAGGATGCAAAAAATGTACCCAGCTATTGGTCACGGGGGTCCCGCTCGGAAACTGATAAAGTTTCCATTTCATTAGGATTTATTTCTCCATCCATCAGGGTTACACTCAGCCCCACCCCTCTCCCCCTCTCCCCCTCCCTCCCTCTCCCTCTCCCTCTCCCTCTCCCTCTCTCTCTCTCTCTCCCTCTCTCTCCCTCTCTCTCCCTCTCTCTCCCTCTCTCTCCCTCTCTCTCTCTCTCTCTCTCTCTCTCCCTCTCTCTCCCTCTCTCTCCCTCTCTCTCCCTCCCTCTCCCTCCCTCTCCCTCTCCCTCTCTCTGCGGTGCCCCCCAGGGTCTAGTCGCACGCCCATAGCTGTCACATCCACGGCAGTCAAATCAAAGACGGGCCAGACACGTTGACTGCACGGCGGGCCACCCGCACCCCCCCGGTCCCAGGTGTACGACAACTGCTTTTGATCATCACTTAACATCTCACCTGAGACGCGTACACAACGCATGACACACAACGTTTCCCTGCCTCTGCCCCCGGGGGAATACCCTCAGCGGGAACGTGGTGCTCCAGAGCAGGGAACCCGAGGGGGGAAACCGGGAGCTCTGCGGAAAAGCCTTTCTGGTTAACTGGCTCACTGAGTCGGCTGTGAGTGCTGTACCCATAACAGACTCGCAGGAGCTTTAGGAGATGTCAAGTGGGATTAAGAGAACCCGTAGACGGTGGGGGAGTCAGCGAGGTCTGGAACACAGGGAGGTGGAAGAGGCTAGGTGGGTGGGGGTGGGTGGTGTCTGTCTGTCTGTCTGTCTGTCTGTCTGTCTGTCTGTCTGTCTGTCTGTCTGTCTGTCTGTCTGTCTGTCTGTCTGTCTGTCTGTCTGTCTGTCTGTCTGTCTGTCTGTCTGTCTGTCTGTCTGTCTGTCTGTCTGTCTGTCTGTCTGTCTGTGGGTTCATGTGTATGCAAGGGTGTTTGTCTGTGGGCGTGTGCGTACATGTCCGTGTGTGTCTCTGTGTGTGTCTGTGCCTCCATCCAGATCCACGTGGATGAATGTGTGTGTGCGAGCACATGCATGAGTGTTTGTGTGTGCGAACACATGCATGAGTGTGGGTTTGTGTGCGAGCACATGCATGAGTGTGTGTGATTTTGCGAGCATATGCATGAGTGTGCAAGTGTGTGTGTGTGTGTGTGTGTGTGTGTGTGTGTGGAAAGAGGGCGGGTCTGCGCCGACCAGTGACGGCAGCTGATGTTGATCCGAGCTCCCTCCTCCCATTGGCTGCACCCCCCCGAGCAGCCAATGGGAGTGCATCGTGAACCATCAGAGCGGGGCGCCACTCTGGGAACACAGGAACACAGAGCAGGCCGACACGAGCAGCCCCCCTCCCCCCCGACGGCCCACCCCGAGACCTGATACCTTCGACGGGACGGACCACTGCGAAAGATTAAAACCTGAATCGGACAGAGCGATAACAATATGATCCATTGCTCTCACGGGAGCCGTCTCGTGGGGCTGTTGCTTTTCCCGCGTGCGCGGCGGGCGTGTTAGCTAGGTCAGCTAAAAATAGTACAAAGCTGAAAATTGAGGCTAATCTTTGCAGATGTGACGTGTGCCGCTGCGCAGCGGCGGCTGCGGCGCGGCACACGTGAACACCCCCTGCCAAAGGCCTTGAATCCCTCCGTCACTCTCACACACCCGTAGACAGACCCAGTGACTCCCCTATTGAACTCTCACACTCGCCGCTCTGTTTCCCACCGTGATGTCCGACACACACACACACACACACACACACACACACACACACACACACACACACACACACACACACACACACACACACACACACACACACACACACACACACACACACACACACACACACACACACACACCTCACTTCCTCCATGCGTGATGTTGCTTAGCAACTTCAGTCCTCAATCTGTTCATTTAGCCCTTGTGTTATCGCCCGCTCAAACAGGTAGTGGATGACACACACACACAAACACACACATTTCGTAAAGCGCTTTTGGTCCCTCGGCAAAGCGCTATATAAATGCAATCAATTAACTAATTCCTTAAAAAGTAACTGCTGTCAAACCCTTTCTGATTACTTCCTGGCGTGGTGAAAACCCGAACACTGACATCATCACGAGGCATCCCTGCATGACGGCACAGCAGCCACATATCTCCGGCTGGTCGACGCTTCAACCCAAAGCTGAGCGACTATCCATCCGTCCCAATTCACTCCCAAACGTCATCAGTCGTGTGCTCCAAGGGATTGAGCTGCTGTCCCTTCCATCACTCGATGAAGAAGGTAACGGGATTCAGAGAAATGGGAAAGGGTTGAGCTCCGCCTCAGAAGCGGTTTATTGGCAACCCATTTTTTTTTGGGGTACTTTCTAATTAGCAACTTAATTAAGCCTTGCAAATAAGCAGCTATTTGGCCGGGCGTCCTCATGATGAATTGTCTCGGCGGCGAATGTAGAGTGGAATTAAACCCATTTACAGCCTCTCTTCCGCTGATTGTTCAGCTCCCCAGTGGGGGACCGAGAGGAGGCGCTCGGGGGCGTAAAGACGTTTGCGACGTCGTGTCTGTACTTCACCGGAGTTGCTTTTACAAACTTTTACTCTGCAACATCTCAAAAGAACAAATCAGTACGTTCTACTCAATACATTTTCTAATAAAGATCATGAAAATATGTGGTTAGTGGCATTGGGGAACGATGTCGGTCTCAGATATGTTGATCTGAAATTCAATCTACCACCACTAATTGGAAGGACGACATTCATTTCTCACCCAGTTAGAAAGAAGCTCAAAATAAGTGTCACAGCTTCCAGCTTTCCAAAAGTAATGGTTCATTTCCAATCATCCAGTCAGTTGATGAACCGGTATTTACCATTTCCGTGTGTGAATGATGGGTGTGAAAGTAACTGAATTAAACAAATATGCAGTGCTTAGCGCAGTCAAATGTGTCTGACGACGAGCATATCAGCCGCTGGTGTTGGTGGAGAAAATAGATGACCACCATTGGATGGTGGTCTATAGCAGGACACGTCCACCTGGAACGCGGCTGCCTTTGGTCGAGTGGATGTACGTCGTACACCCACTCAACCAACGGCAGCCACTTACCCAGCTTGACTCTGTCCTCCTCCAGTCTGTCATGGAATCTGACGGACGCAAAACGGATGCATTGGTGTCTGACCCAGCCTCTTCTCCTGCAAATACTAATTAGTCTCGCAAATTTATTTAAGAGACTCATTTGTGAGACAAATGCTGTATATTTGAGGGACACAAGGAGGGACACACACACACACCCAGCAGACGAAATGGATGCATCGGATTATCCGCTCTAAACACACGTTTGGCAGGCACACAACGTTAGTGGATCCCACACACACAGGTTTCTCATCTCATGGGAAACCAAATCTCCTCGCCAAGAACGTATGCAAGAAGGTACCGGCAGATACGGCTAAGCCTTTTACCACTTTCCCAGCAATGCTATACTACACTGCCCGTTGGTAGTCGACGACTCTGATTCATATTCAGGTCCATTTTCAGAAGGCTTTAGGAAACTCCGTACTTGTGCATCAGAGACCTGCATGGAATGGCTCTTAAAGGGGTGTTATTATGCCAAGTTTGAGCGTCATTAGCCATTACAAGCCATTTGAAAATCGGCCTTTTCTTGCGTTTTAGTTACGTCACAAGTTGGAGTGTCCTCCTAGATGTATGATGTTAGATAAGCAACATTTGCCAAAGTTCACTTGGGAGGCTGGTAGACCGTTCTATCTAGCGTAAATCTACGTGGACACGCCCACTATTGATTTCACAAAAACACAGGAAAAGGCCGATTTTCCCACCGCTTGTAATGGCTAATCATACGCACACCTGTTGGGATAAAATCACCCTTTAACACTGAATCGCTTGGAGCTGATGGGAGCGTTGAGTGCATTCGGTCGGTCTGTGGACCGAGCGACGCTCCCCTTGTTTGGTTCCGTCAAAGAAAAAAGTCCTGTCTGTGTTTTGAGATTGACATTTTAACGTGTCGACATTTCAACATTTTACTTCCAATGTACAGGGTCTCGTTCAGCGGGTACGAGCGCCCTTGTCAGGAGCGTCGCGGGAACACCTTGACACGCTGTTCTGTCTTGGAGCTGAGGTCCCGCCGGTTGCCTGACAAGCTCTGTTCCCCGGGCGACTGCGGGGGATTATAACGACGAGTGCAGTCGTTCAGACTTGAAAAAACAACCATAACAAACAGTCTCCGATGATCCCTTCCATCTAAATCCAGGGAACAGAAGTTTGCTTTCATGTGATGCAAATCTCTTCAGATGAAAGATGTGACGCTTCTTAGAAACAACAATCACGGCGCGGTCTCAGCGGCCGCTCACACATAATGAAGGCAGATTTGTGTTTGAGTGACAGAGCCTTCGCTCGCTCCCCAAATGCATCTCATGCGTCGGTTTATTTCCGCTTCAGTCCCACAACATGCTTAAGCTTACCATGCAGCTTGACGGTACGCAGAGACATGCACCTTTATGACTTGCATTGTTTAAACCGATTCTGGCTATCGGCCAATAGAGCATCACAATGTTATCTTCAATCATTCAATCAATCAAACTTTTCTATGTGTCGCCTTTTCCTTTTCCATGTCTTTAGGTTTAGTTTAAAGGTGTTCACTGATTGTGATGTCTTCGGCTCCTCCGGCGTTGTCATAGAGACTAAACGCCGCCACTGTCTCCGAACAAAGGCGCACCATTACTGCCAGCTCATCGGGACGTAAGAGCTTAGCCTGCCGGAGCAGCCCATCCCAGGTCCTACTTTACTGGGTCGTGTCCATTTTGCTCCGACTCTGTAGCTGTAGTGATGCCTACATTAATCGAGCAGATAATTATTTATTTTTATTCCATAATTGTATCTGAAATTACAAACACATACATGCATACATACACATTGTGTATAATTGTTGCCTTCTCTCTTCTAGTCCACTTTTCCTGCTGATATCAGTTTCTGGTATTCACACACACACACACACATACACACACACACTTCCCTAAACGCTGCTAAAGAGGTGGTCGTGTTCCTTGCAAAAGCGCTCTATTTAAAACAGCTCTGGAGACCTCGTGTCACACTTAAGGGAGCAAGGACTTCCCAACACACAGCCGGTGTAAACAGGGACTCCTGACGTATGCTCCGCCACTGAACCTCCTCAGGCCGTTCATAAGCAATTAAATTCCCCGTCTAAGTTCCTGCCAACTTCTTGACTGACCCACTAACCCGAGCACTTCTCGTCTGTGCCGTTTGATGGGGAGGGGATGTTAAGTGAATACAGATATGTTTCTGCCTCCCAGGCCTTCTTTCGACCAAGATGGCTTGCCTGTCGATCACTTGCGTATGCTAATAAGGTTTTCACAGAGTTGTTATTCGTTCAATGATAGTACAATATAGACAGATCCAGCGGGCCGTATGATTCTGCTGACATGAAAACAACAGCTCATTAAAACAAACAGTTTTCATGCGCACACCCACTCTCATACAAGGTTCTAAATCACACACACACTCTCAAACAAGGTTCTAAATCACACACACTCTCATACAAGGTTCTAAACCACACAGACACAAGGTTCTAGATCGCAGACACTCAGACGCACGGTTCCCCCTTGCTGGGCTTTCTACGCTCCACATTTCTGAATTGAGTGTAACTAAGTATAATTGTGGAACAGTGTAGCGAGGCCCGTCTCAGATAGGGGATTAAGGTTAATAAGCTCATTAGTTGGTGTTTGGATTCAGCTGGAGGGGCTGTAGACAGGCGCGGCATTGAGGTTTCCTAAAAGCTCGGATAATTGCGGCCGGGCTTGCTCATCGTCTAACAATACTAACACACATTATTGAAATGGGGGGAAGAGGGGGAACAAAGTGTGAGCGACAGACGGGGATCTGAAGATGACATCAATGTTTGTTTGTGCGTGTTCTCTCTCGTTCCAAACACCCGACTCGGCCATCGTCCTTTTCGGTCGACATGTCCTCTCCCTCCCTCTCCTTTTCCCCCCTCCCACTTTACATTTCCAGGCGTCGCCTCAGTCGGCAGCATGAAAGATGGGGAACTACTCAGGGTTTTACAGCAAAGCAACAAACAAAAACATGGAGAGGGGGGGCTGAGAGATAGAGAGAGGTGGGCTGAGGGGGGGGGGGCAGGGTCAGACTGTGTAATCGATAATCGCTCCATCACGGGGGATCTGGGCGAGCCAATGAGAGGTTGGAATCGCGCAACAGGCGCTGGCGATCAATTGTCACGCCGGCTGGTGATTGAGCCGCGGCGCTGAGCCGTGACGGCGCACAAGACAGGGGAATACCGGGAAGTCGACGGCCCCCGGCCGCCGGCGGCGGTGGTCTCTCGGGGGGCGGGGTGTCGGACCCGTCCCCTGCACTGCCTCACAGCGGTTATTAAAGCGGCGGTCGGATCGACCTTTACGGCCGCAGGGTGGTGGCGTTCTTATTGCTGTACTGATGGATCACGCAGGCAGCAGGGGAGCGCAGGCGTCGGGAAGGGGTGGGCGGCGGTATTAATGGCAGCGGAGATAAATCCCATTGATGGAAGAAGGCATCCTGTGCACATTTCGTGTTTGTGCAATAAATATGGACGCGCGCGCGCGCGTGTCTTAGTCTGTGTGTGCCATTTTGTGTGTGTCGGCATACAGTCTGCATGTGTTCATGTGTATATGTATGAGTGTGCCTCTGCGTGTGTGTGTGTGTTAAATAAAGACGCGTCTTTGTCTGTGTGTGTATTTGTGTGCGTTTGTGTGTGTGTCTCTGTGTGTACATTATGATCATTTGCATAGTGATGTAATCAGTCATGATGGGCCAGTGCCTCTAAGCCTGCCCTCAGCTCCTGATGGTTCCTTTAGCAGCTGATGCATTAGTTGAACAAACTGTTATGATCTGCTATGAATCAGCCCGCAGACACAGCAAAGATTACACCGTGGGAGGGAGGAATATGGCGAGGGAGAGACACACAGACAAACAGAGAGATGAAGAGAGAGCGAGAGTGAGAGAGAGAGAGAGAGAGAGAAATAGAGAGTCAGAGAAAGAGCCCCAAGGAGTGCCGAGTCCTGTATCTTAAGCCCCTATATAACCTATATATAAATTAATTTCAACATTATAACAATCCTCCATCCACCTGGGCTGACACTCCACGACGTGGCAGGCAAGATCCTCAGGTCTCCTCGGGCGATGCTGCCCTGCTCCCAGCACTAGAGAGGGTCTATGCAGCAGCAGCAGAACCTCTTCCCCCAGTCTGAGACACATGAGCTGGGATGGTCTTTGCGGTGTGTACCCTGTGTGTGTGTGTGTGTGTGTGTGTGTGTGTGTGTGTGTGTGTGTGTGTGTGTGTGTGTGTGTGTGTGTGTGTGTGTGTGTGTGTGTGTGTGTGTGTGTGTGTGTGTGTGTGTGTGTGTGTATTTCTACAGCGTCACAACTCTACCGTCCAGTGTTGTTGAGGTGGAGTTGGGGGTAGAGAATAGGGGTGGGACATGTTAGACAGCATGGTGGGCCGG
This sequence comes from Gadus macrocephalus, assembly GCF_031168955.1. Classification (NCBI taxonomy): domain Eukaryota; kingdom Metazoa; phylum Chordata; class Actinopteri; order Gadiformes; family Gadidae; genus Gadus; species Gadus macrocephalus. Next base: position 2,188,789 of record NC_082383.1, read on the forward strand.
CCATCAGTGGCTGACAGTGTTCACACATCAGCCTGACGCATCTGCAAACAAGGAGGCGTCAGCGGCCTAAACGCCAGGGGGGAGGCGAGACGGAGCGAGAGAACGACTCGGTGAAAAGGCTTTGTTCTGTCGTTTAACAGCGTGACAGCTGGTGCTCACGGAACACCTCACCACTTTAAGGTAGCGCCGCGGTCCAGGGTAAGGCTGGAGAGTTACGAGGCTGACGCGTTTGTTTTTGCAGGGGAAGCATGCTGGGAATGGAGAGTCTTTCTCTGTTATAGTGTCTTTGAATTCGACATGCGGAAAAGAATGAGGTAGATGTGAAGGGAAAGCCAAGCAATGGTGTGTAGTCTGTCCGTACACTCGCAATTGTGCACACGACACACACACACACACACACACACACACACACCACTACCAGCCCAGTTATGAAATAGCTGCTCATCTTTTGTCACGTACAATTATTTTTTTCCATCGATATATTTTATTGCATTTACTTATATCTTTTCATTTTCATTTGCAAGATATAAAGAGAGGCATTACTGCCTTCAAATGTGATGAACGAACCCCCAGCACAGCAAAGTGATGAATGGAGAAACAGCCTGCTGTCCGCATTGGACCGTGGTTACAGAACAAGGAATCCTCTCACAAATCATACATGATACACGACCACGATGTGTCAATCACCATCTGTCCCAAAACAGCCCTTTTCCCCTCATCAAACTGCCGAGTAAAGCGTTGATTGATTCTTCGTAGAAAAACACAAAAACAAAATCAAGGAGTAGTCACGGTCGTTAGTGCGTCAAACGTCCATGCATGGCCATGGCTGGTCTGACGTCATGTGGCTGTTCTCTCTCCTGCCGGCGCTTCTACCGTACAGAGGTCTGCCGAACGGGACCCCGGTTTTGATTGCGTCCTTTTCGCTCCGTGCCGCATCGCTCAGTTCACGCCAACAGCGGTAAAGTTAGTGTGACGCCTTATTGCACAGACACGCTGGCAGCCATTTAAATTGTTTTGCTAGTGGATGTGCTTGCTTACAGCCCTCGTCCGTGACACGTTTCTAATAGTTCCACCTGCCTGTGCTTTGATTTTGACACAGTCGTGTCATTGAGTTTTATCTCTCAAACATCAATCCACTCTGCCCTCCGTCCCATCCCATTGCCTCCCGCCCACCATCCCAATCCCCCCCCCCCCCCCCCGCTGTCGGTCCCGGAGCGCTATTCCTCCGAGTCGGAATGGACGACTACGGCATCGACACTCGTTTTGAGAAAGAAAAAAAAACGTAAGAAAAGGTGCATTAAAAAGAAAAAAAGATGCAGTTGCCATGGAAACCAACAAAACCATGTTATATTTTCCCTCTGCTGAGCTGGTCAATCAAAGCCATTTATTCAGCCTAGCTCCCCTCAATCACCGCTCAGATACCCGCCATTACCGGGCGCCGCCGCCACCGCGGACACGATGATTGCCGACGCCACGTGCGGCCGGGAGCGGAGAGGGCTTCAGATTGCGGGGGCTAACACCTCGACGCCGCCAATCAGGCACCGCCCCCCCCCCGCAGGCCAGATGCGTCAGCCGGATAAAGCCGGTTCTTCGGTCTGCCTGGTATAGCATTACAGCCGTTCCCGCTCTCTTCCCCTGGGGAAAAACGGTTCCTCAGTATTCCCCGGGCGAACACCGAGTGCAGCGCTCCGCGACAGCTCCAGCGGGCGGCTCCGCCTGAATAAGTGGTCCACTCAGGATTCACCGTCTGGACCCCCTTGCCAGTCCAAACCTTTTCGTTTTTTGTCGTTACGCTTCTCCAAACGCGTGTATTCTTCTTCCCTGCTCTCGAGGTAAACACCGAACATGACGTCTCTGTGTAAATGTAAATACTAATTCTTAAAATCCCGAACTGCTGTCTTGAATTACCAAATGTGCTTCTGCACCAGCTGGATTTGAATCGAACAAGGGTAAGAATCACGTGGTGACAAACGAATGAGAACTACAACCGTTTCCACATCCATGCTTTGGCGGTGGACAAACTGGAATCCCAATATCCCACAGGAACCGGATCGCAAACACAACCCAATACCCTGCGTCCCTTACAGAACCAGATCAAAAACACAACACCATCAGATCAGAAACTAGGGCTGGGCGATTAATCGATTATTATTATTTTTTTATTAAATGTTTTATAGAAAGTGCAGAGCAGCTATATACAAATCTGTGCATTATTTTAGATTTGAACATTTTCGTTTTGGCCATTTTGGCAAAAAAATTCAAAGTTCTCAGTTACACCCTTTGGGAGAGACATGCTGAATAACTACATCATGTTTTCAAACTCAAAAATATTAGTTTAAATAATCGTGATTTCAATCTAGACCAAAATAATCTTGATTATGATTTTTTCCATAATCGAGCAGCCCTATCACAAACACAACACAATCTCACAAACACAGCAGAACTAGATCACAAACACAACACAATCTACTGCTGCTCTTCCTTACAGAACCAGATCACAAATACAGCACACTCTACTGCTGTCCTTACAGAACCACAAACAGATCACAAACGCAACACAATCTCAGAAACACAACACACTCTACGGCTGCCCTTACAGAACCACAAACAGATCCGAACTCAACACAATTTCAGAAATACTAAACAACACACTCTACTGCTGCCCTTGCAGAACCAGATCACAAACACAACACGATCAGATCACAAACACAACACGATCAGACCACAAACAAAACACGATCAGATCACAAACACACTCTACTGCCCTCCCTTACAGAAGCAGCCATCTCAATATTTCTGGACATTCATTGACCGTCGCCACAGCTTTGAATTAAAAGGAAACGTTGGAGCTGCCGACTGTGTAGTGGTGGCACTACACACACACACACACACACACACACACACACAGGGTTCTATTACCCCGCCAGTGAATCTTTCTTTTGTTGCTGTGTGAATGATTTATCTGGTGTCAGGCCCTGACCTGTAGCACAGGCAGAGGGCGTTGGGTCTCTCTGTACCGTATTAATGAGACCTTCAAACCATTCTCCACCATTTTCTACTTCTGTACCACAGAAATGGCCGCAGTCGGGTTCAGCTTTTATATCTGTTCAGTTCCTCCTGTGCCCACGGTTTGAGGTTTGAACTGAGAACCCAGGTGGAGGGTTTATAGCAGGGGTTCTCAGAGTTTTGACAGCTGAGGGCCAATTTAGGAACCCAGAATTTGACTGTGGGCCGCCAAAGGAAAAATAAATGAGCGGGAGCCGCCAGTCAACTTTTCTCTTTATATTTATTTAATTTTGTTCAAAATAATGTTGATATAATAATAAAAAAAATATATATATATATATTTATTTATTTTTTTACTTACATCTGTATGTCATTGCGGGCCGCCAGGAATGGTTCTGCGGGCCGCCATTGGCCCGCGGGCCACAATTTGAAAACCAATGGTTTATAGGCATGAGGCACAGTGCACCAGCAGCATGAGGAGTATAATTAGGTTGGATATCACAATTCAGCCAGACTATGACTTCTTAGGCCATTATGCTTTGAGGCTAACGATATTTATAAAGAAAAAGGCAAAATGACATGCATTACTTGACGGCAAAACCCTAAAACCAATACCAATAACTCTAACTACTACTACAAGTAGTATATTAGATCATCAGATTTTTGTATGACTTGACTTGTGACTTGCTTGACCTGAGCAATGACTTGACTTGTGACTTGCTTGATTCTCACCACAGTGACTTGGGACTTGCTTGACACTTGAAGGTTATGACTTGAGACTTGCTTGTGACTTGCACATGAGTGACTTACCCCCCACCTCTGATATACATTAAACTACAATTTATACCACTCACCACTGCTACAATTACTACTGATGCTAATATTAGGAGCTACTAGCATCCTCGTTGGTTTTGTAGAGTGAATAAACGGTCCATCAAACTTCCAACAATTGAAGAAGAAGAAGATGAAGAAGACACCTGGGCATTTATTTTCTCCTGGAGTGCAACAAACTCCGGGCCAGACAGACTCAGCCTGTTCCGACATCGTCTCTGGAGCTTCAGTCGACATCGTTGAGGCTAGATTCCCTGTCTGATATCTCTGTTCGCTGTACAGAGTATTGTGTAACCCTGGCAATGTTTTTCACCTGGCTCTTGACACTCAAACTCTCTGGTGGGGGAGAAGTCAAGGACTCTTAGTGTGGAGTTTTACCTCCGAGCTCGACAGAGAGGATCATGAATTGGATCATGAACACTATATCCTGTTCACTCTCTTCCTGCGACCTGTGTATGCCAGGTTACTGTTTCCTGGAACGAGGAGATTGAGGTCATAAGACAAGAAGGACAATGACGAAGAGAATAAACGTGTATGAGTTTGACAAAGGATTTGACAAAGCAATACCCAAAGTTGACAAAGCATATCCGAGACGCACATCTCTCTCTCCCTCAGTTGAATGCATGGACTGATCATCCATTCATTCACGAAACGTGGAAACAATTAGGTTACTCTCGAGTGAGTGAGACTGACCTACTCACTCACTCATGACAGAGAGTGGGCGAGTCAATGGAGTGAGTGAGTCATTGGAATCGTAAGATACCCTGGCTTAAGCCCCAACTCACCTCACCCACAGTTTACAGGAACACTACCGTTACATTCTCACTTGGCACAAAGTTCTGTTAGATCGAGCCAAGTGCAGCAGGAGTCGGCGAGGGCATTATTAATTCACCTTCCGGCTTCTCTGACAGGCCGCATTATCACCCCATTGATACGAAAAACTATTCCGACAAGCGTCGTCAGGACAACAGGTCACAAATGGAATATTTATGCGATAATGGTTTAGAGCGGTTATTTTAACAAAGTGTTTTTTCTCAACATTTGTGAAGTATCTGTGAAGAGTCGTGAGGTCAAGTCTCAACGGAAGATTGATTTGACTAAAGGCCGCCCCAATCCCTTCCAACAGTTTGCCCCTATGGACTGCCACATCAATATTCAATTCATTCATATGACTGAAATCAATAAATTAGGCAATAATTAATTTATATTGATTAATAATCTTTTAAGGTCCAAGAGGTTAACTGTACCTCAAGCACAGGTGCAGGAGATCCGACTCTGGTGATATAAGCACTACCTTTGTGTTGTCCGGACAACCCTCTGAATCATGGGTGGTTGGGTCTGAGTTAACCACGCCCACTCATTAGCATTTTTTGGTTGGAGATGTGAGATTACGAAATAAATGTGGCATTATGAAATAATTGTGGTATTATGAAATGTGGCATTTTGAAATAAATGTGGCATTATGAAATAAATGTTGCATTTTGAAATAAATAATTGTGTCATTAGGAAATAAATGTGGCACTGAATAAATAAATGTTTCATTATGACAAAAGTTCCCTGGAATAAATAAATGTGTAATGATGAAATAAAAGTCCCCTGAAATAAACAGCAGTCCTATTTGAAAAGTTTTCATTCATTTTAATGTATTAATACATTCATATATTTATTTCCTCAATCCATACATTTTTCATGGCCATATATATTTAATATATCGACTCAACTGTATTGTCATCATTCCATATTGCCACATCTCTAGGAGTTCCTTCCTTTTTTGACTGGTCATCCCTTCGTCCGTCCGTCCCGTCCCCCTCCCCCCCCCCGGACCAATCGCGCCCCCCCCTCATGTCAGAGCACACGCCAGTGTGGCTGAATTATTGATGAAATGTGGGGCTGCTTAGACTGAGCCTGCGGCGGCTTTGTTTCTTGTTCCTTTGTGTGAGTGTGCGTGTTTCTGTGCTTCTGTGTGTGTGTGCGTGTGTTTCTATTTGTGTGTGTCTATGTGTGTGTGCATCAATTTGTGTGGGCATGTTTGTGTGTGTGTGTGTATCTATTTTGTCTGTGCGTATGTGTGTGTGTTGATTTATCTGTCCCCCCCCCCCCCCCCCCCCCCTCCCCTCAGGGGCTGGTATGGGGAATTCGGGGGGCCCATCAGTACCTCCCGTATACAGGGCCCAGAATGTGGTGCTACGGCCCTGTGTGTGTACATGTACGGGCGTGAGTGTTAAACGCGCAGTAGTGATGCAGTGCATTGCGCCACTGTGCGTGGTGCTGAGTGTGAGCGTGTGTGTGTGTGGCGCTGTGAGCATTAGTGTTTTGTAGTAGATGTGCACCACTAATCAACTCTGCATCAAGCCACGGTGTTCCCATCTGTGAGTGATTGTTGCTTGGCAGGCAATTTGTTTTGAAGAGCACACGTAGGCACACAAGCCCTCGCACACTCCCAGTAGGGGATAAAGGCACAATGTTTGATGGTTATTACCGTTATGCCATAGGTGCTGGCATTTTAGCTGAAACATGAAATTACGCAATTATATCTCTGAAAAACAGACCTGTCATTTAAAAAGGCCCTTCAAATATAGATGATTATTGCCTAAATGCCGTGATTTATTCAGCTATTATTCAGTTATTCTGCTTTTAAGGCCTCTCTGAAGTGCCAATTTATTGGACGAAATACTGCCTAACTGTTTTGGTTCTGGATTGCCAGCGTTTAAGTCGCCATATTTCAGTTGATAATTGGTGTATTGTCCTCCATTACAAAACTTTGGCTTGCCATAACTTAAAAGCTTTGTTTCTGCATTCAAAACCCTGGTTTACATTCTACTGCTGGGTACAGACTAGCATCTGTCGCTATCAGAATGGTGACTTAAATATCCACAAACATGGCAGACGACGGCTAGGAGGAACTAGCTATTCTAGCTTTTGCAATCGTTTTTCATAAAAATATTAAACTCTAGAAGTCGTCTTAGCTCCCGATTGGCTATCATCTTTCCCACGTGATAACCAATAGCCTGGGTCCTCGGGTGTTGTCGTGGTTCCCCCCGCATTTCAGGATATTGGATCGTAAACATTGAACAATATTTGCGAGGCCCCGATCGGAAAAACAACTTTTTGACAAACCCCACACCACAGGTTAATCTGCCAAAAAAGAATCCATGAACCCATCAGCAAAACTGTGTTTTGCTGACCAGAGTCGCAAGGGGGAATCCGGGCCCAGAACCAGGCTAATCATCCTGTGTTGTGTACCCAGCATAAGTGTGATGGGAGCTCGATATTACTCCATGCTGGAGCTCACTCAATTAAAGCTAACCTGGCCAGGCACCAAACACCCAAACTGTCTGGGTGCTAGCGCAGCAGGTTCTGCTTAGTAGAGCCAGTCTAGTTGTGTCAGTAGTGCTTCAATTAAACCTTCCCATTGGATATAAGATTAACCACACACATCTCAAATCTGTCTTTCATTTTTAACAACTAGCTACGATCTATGACTATGCATCAGGACGTGTATTGCATTGTACCACAGAGCAGGTGAATATGGTATCAAGTGTACATTCTTCTTTTTGTCAGTCAAAGGCACGCTAGACCTACAAAGCTCTCCACAACCTAGCCCCCAGTTACCTCTGCGACCTCCTCCAAGAATACACTCCCTCCCGCTCCCTCCGCTCAACCTCTGCTGGACTACTATGTATCCCCACATCACGACTCACTACAATGGGTGCCCGGTCATTCAGCTGTTCAGCACCCAGGCTCTGGAACTCCCTCCCCCCACACATAAAACAGTCAGACACCATTACAACCTTCAAGTCACAACTCAAAACTCACCTGTTCAAACTCGCACACAACGTCTAACTGATCACTGTTTTGATTGTTTGTTTGTTTTGTTTTGTCTTGTTTTTGTTTTATTTATTATGTTTATTTTTTTTATTTTTTTTTTTCCACAATGTCTTGTTTTTTTAAACGATTTATGATGACTATATGCTCTGTAAGGTGACCTTGGGTGTCTTGAAAGGCGCCTCTAAATTAAATGTATTATTATTATTATTAGACTCTTTAAACCAACCTGGCACGTTGGATTCCTTTGGCATTCTATCAGCTTATTTTGGCCACATTCAAGGTTCATTCAAGGTCTCCACATCTGAAGCCCAATGTTTTCTCCTGCTTCTAGCTTCGTTCCCACAAAGTGAACAAGGCTGATTTCCAGCCTCACCTTTGTCTGCCCTGTTAAACCAGAGTCCATTATGGAAAGAGAGGACCTCATGCTGTAACATGGATTTTCCAATACACAGGAAGACAGGAAGTCAGGAAAGTAAGGCCGCATTCACATCAATTATTTATGATTGCTTTTAATGGTATTTGTCGCTGCAAAGATAGCAATTTAGTCGAATCTACTATCCATCAATGTATATTAAAACCTGCCTGCATGCAGTGCAGATATGGAGGTGAGTTACTTGGGCTGTGGAATTAATAACCTGTACTGAATCATAGCATTTTGAGGGCAAGAGGCAGTTTGGGAAACAAGTTGATAACTTTTAGAGACATGCACCACCGGCCTGCAGGCCATACTAACAACTCCCTGTTCAGCCAAACTGAACTCCCACATTATTCCCTGTTAGAATGGGTCCACCCGTTTCCGCAATTGTTTTAAAATGGTATACTGGAATAAATGTTTTATATTGATATGAAAACTGAGTTGATATGAATATAAGTGTTCTCTACAGGGAATTAACGTGCTTGGGGACATTGCTGCAGTTAAATTTCGTGAATCGTATGGAGTGTGGCTTGTGTGTTTTTAGTGAAAAAAAATGTGCTCCCTACAACTGCTAGGGCTCCAAATACCTTCCAAAACAAATACACTTCCTTACATTAGTCTTCAACGGGGAGTCTGGCCAATTATCCATGACCAATCAAAAGATAAATTCCTCAAATGGACAAATATAACTAATTTGCGGCAAGTTTTAAACAGCTCCAACATGCACTATAGCAACTAAAAAGACGCATCAGCAGAATCAGTGATATAGTGGAGATACTCAGCTTTGGGATGTTGTTGGAGAAGCCCACAGATGAATCAGCTATATAGAAAGCCCTCTTAGATAACACATTAATACGGGAGACAAAAACTCCCGTTATGTAGAGCGAAGCAGTGAGGGAAGCGATTGTGTAGTCGCTGACGAATACACATGAAAGAAACATGAATCGATGGAATGAGCTGCGACCGAGGCTACTTAACCAGCTGTATGATGATATCCCAGGCTGGTGTGCTTCCTCTAGCCGGGGGCACTACTGCAGATGTCCAGCCCCAAGGGGATCCACTGATTTGCCAGTGATGTCGGAAAAATGACTACAAAAAGATTTCTTTCAACTATAAGTCCTTTGTTTGCACCAGTACGTGTTTTTGCAACTAAATGAGATTTGATACATACAGTATCCACCTCTGGTTACAGTATGTATACAGCTTAACAAACTGAATGATGTGAAGTTGTCAAACATTACAACCAAACCAAACAAATGGACCGAGCAGGCAGGTAGTCTGGTCATTATGTCGTCTGACTGCCAGACCGAAGACACTCTCTGCAGTCAAGCGACGGACCTCCCCAGGCAAGATGCCCAATGCCTGCCTTCTCCTCACTTTACCCTCCTCCTTTATGTAGAAGGAACATGTCGCTTCGCTTCGGATGCCAGCATTTGATGAACGTCCAAATGATGAGGATGATTCAGGGTATGGTTAGATACAAGCTAGCCTGGGCGAGACGGTGTAGAAACGGTGCTTTGTTACGCAGACGAGTCAGTTAACTGACTCGACGTACAGCACATTTTTGCCCGTTCATCCAAGTGTGCTCTGGTGTTTGCGTGACAAGAGCAGAGTCTACAGATTCTAATTAAATGGCAATGGAGAGCGTCGCTCTGCCCTGAGTCACAAACCCGTTTCCTCGGATAATAAGCAGACTTTTCCGCGGCCTGCCTGTCCTGTTGGTGTGAATTAGCAGGAGAGATGAATTAGAAGTACGGGGTCAACAGCCGGATGTGGATTAACAAAGATCCAATCTGTATTGATATTGACATCAGTGGCATGTGTTTGCTCTGCGCTGCATTTGCCATTAAGCGTGTGATAAATAAGGACTTTGAAGCATAATGCTGTCTGGATTAGGAGGAATGCCAAGTCGTCTGCACTGCAGTCTGCTCGGATTCCTATTTTAGGGGAAAGAGAGATAGAGCGTGATTGAAGAAGGTGAAAAGAGCTCAGAGACACACACACACTCACAATCACACACACACTCAGTCACACACATACACTCTCTCACTATCACACACACGCTCAATCACACAAACACACCCACACCCTCAATCACACACACAAAAATGTTCTCAATCACACACACACACATACAAACTCTCAATCACACACGCACAAACACATTCGCACCCAAACATCACGGCCGACTGGTACGATAACACTTTCCCTGACTCACTGTGTGATGTCTCGCTCCCAGCAGCAGAGAGTTTGATGAAACATTAAGAAGCTTCATTTGTGTACTACTTGAATTCATTAGAGAGTCCTAAGCCCACACACATTTGGCCCAGCTCAATTAATTAATAACAGTATACTAAACGAAGAAGAAACGGGTTTTAAGTAAGAAAATAAGAAAACATTATTTTCTCTGTGGTAATCCGGGGCAGCATCGTTTGAGTAGTCAGAGAGGGCATGTCGTCCCTTGGCCCCATGGGGAGGCCCCTGTTGTAATTACAAGAACAAGGGGTTACGACACACTCGGGGCGAAGACGCCGGCTGGACGTGGTCGCATTAAAAATGTAATGAAATAAAAGAAACACGAGGCTAAAAGGTCACGAGAAACCGAAAGGAGTACAAGACAACACGTTCCCCTGATTGAGAGGGATCCTGGAACGGTGATGCTGGAGCCTAGTGGGCTAGAATGTCACGGAGGCTGCAGGGAGAACGGGAAAATGCAAATAGAAACGTAGGATGTAAGTGAGTCGCCACCAGCGCGCTCCGTTCCCACGGCGACCCGCTGTCTGCGGCGCCGTCCCTCCAGAGTAAAACGCTCCACCTCATCTGCATAACATCCCCCCTCCCCCCCCCCCCCCCCCATTGTGCTTTTTATTCGCTCCAGACACAATTTCTGCCTTTTCTAACAGAATGTCGGGCCACGAGGAAGAATGAGTTTTACATCTCCGTTGTTGTTTTTTTCCAATTTCCTGAAAACATGGTGTCTGATATTGTGATTTCTTTTTTTTAAGTATTCCATAACGACAACAAAAGCAACACATCTCGGTGTTTCTCTGGCGGCACGTGGCCCCCCAAGATGAAAACCAATGCAGATGGGGTCGCTGACATCATTGCGCCACACACACACACACACACAGTACCCACAGAATCGAGCAAACATTGAACACACAGACTGCAAACAAAAATACACACCCACAAACACACCTCAAACAAACGTACACGCGCACATACACAGTGGCAGCAAAAAAAAAATACACACATACACGCGCGCACGCTCCCATGCTCTCTCTCACCCGGGACGGCTGTCTCTAATAATCAACATGGCCACCGCGGCGTCGCCTGCTCTAAGAGCCCCATCCATCCCACCGCCACCCTCCACCTGCTGGCGGTGTTACCGGCTCCATTCCATCACCCACCCCCGCAGCCGACAAACACTGATTGACGGACGCACACACCCACATTTACCCACAAACACACACACACACACACACACACACAATCACCCAAATTCACACACACACCCGCTGACTGATGTGGTGTTTCCTGTGCCATAGGGGCCACAATCAATTCCGGTAAGTGGCAAGAAATCCTTATTTGATAGAGAAAAAAACGATATTACCCTTAGGAGGTAAACAAAATTGTGCTAAATGAATCGGAGGTCTTTTGGAGACATTGCTGAGGAAAAGCTGCGGTTATTTCCCTGGAAGTAACATTATTTTAAACCGCACAGGTCTCCAACCCAAAGCTCCCGTGGCGGTCCATCAGGATAGGTTAATGAGTCAGTGTTGTGCGGCTTCACCCAGCTGGGCTCCAAGTTTCCCAATTCAGCCTTTAATTGGCTCCGTCATAGCGTGGTGACACGGAGCGTGCTTCAGAGAACGGCTGAGAGAGGGCCATTCTGGCAGAGGCCAGTATTTGGTACAAATACTCAAACCTGCCATGGTATAGTGCTCGCTGCATTCCTGTCCTGTGGAATGGACTGGACTAATAAGAGGGAGCCCTTGACTTTGATAACTGATAAACGTCTGCGGTGGAGTATGTCTGCTAGTGAAAATCATATAAATCGTTTCAACTGCGCCTGGTAAACACCAGACGTTCTTTCTAATTTAGCGAACGTGAGGGACCACACTCAGCTAACGGAAGTTCCGATTAATTGAGTTCATCATTAAGTGTAGGGAGGATAACGATTTGGCCAGCAGCACAGCAAACCACCCACTGACCTATTCCATTCCCCAATAACCCATTACTGGTTCTTTAAACTGGAGAACTCGTAAATTCCAATCACATGATCAAAAGCTTGACTTTAGCGCAAACAAACGGTGGACATCTAGCATTCTATGCTAGCTATGCACAACTATGTAACAACTTAAACTAATATTTGCCAAAGGATTCTGAATCGTTAGAACCATCACAATAAAAGGGCATTGCTGACCATAGATGGAAGCTATAGTCAGTGAATTAACCTTATCCCAGCATTAAGGCTTTTACCACTTGCAAATTGTTCACTGAAGAGTTTTGTTTTTTTGTCTATTGTAATATTTTCTGTGTTCAGGCTATCCTTGATCCTTGACTTTAAACTACTACATGAAGCACATATTCTCTGACAGAGCTACATCTAAAATAATGTGATTGTACCACTTCCCCATGATCAAATCTAAAATGCAATAAGTATTTTGCCTGAATACTTGACAGTGAATCTGCCACCCTGTTATGAAAACGATCCTCTGCCGGATTTGCATTTGAATGCGACGGTCTGGCTGTCCAACAGCAGAGGCCAGAGGGTTCAACCGTAAGTTATGGAAAACTCGCTCAGCCAGAACCGAGAAAGAGCACAGCCCATATTCAAAAAAATAAAATAATGTAAATTCTGAAAGGATTTTGCCGGGATCAAACAAAGCTCTGCCTTTTCCCAGTGCTTTGAAACCCACTGTCGGGTAAAGACATTCAAGTTTATGTAAATGTGTTGGACTGAAACAATTAAATGAACAAAAGTAAAAGTTGTGCATGCACTGGTTTCTGCCTCCCCAGAAAAGGCCAAACAGAGTCTGCCAAACAAACACAGCAAAAAACAAAAGGTCTAATCTATCAAAGACAGGAAATGTGCCTGCACAGAACACAGCCAGCATCGTTAGGGGGCACAGGACCCTAACCAACTAGGGCTGGGCCGCATGGCTCCACCCTGGCCCTGTAGTACGGTACCCTCGTATAAACCCCAACACCTGCCATTGACACACACACACACACCTACCATTAACACACACACACACACACACACACACACACACACACACACACACACACACACACACACACACACACACACACACACACACACACACACACACACACACACACACACACACACACACACACACACACACACACACACACACACACACACACACACACACACCTACCATTAACACACACTATATTGCATCATGGGCGAAGCCAAACATCACTTCGATCCTCCTCTTCCTCCGCTGCTGCTAATCCTTCCTCCTTCCTTCCCGTCTCCCCATCCGCCGCCCTCTGTTGGCTCCGCCCCCTCCGCCCTCGTTAGGGGCTGGGGCCGCCCCTGCCCTCGTTAGAGCCCCCCTGCCCTCGTTAGGGGGTTAGGGCCGCCGCCCTCGCTCCACTCTTCTCGCTAAATTAGCTAAGTTAATGAGCTGGGCTGCAATCAGGGGGATACCCAAACCCTGGGACCCGCCCCTTCCTTCCCCAACCCCGTATCGTCAGTGAGGATTTAGTGCTCAGCCTTCTCTCTTCCCCCCCCCCCCCCCCCCTAACCGGCGGAACCCCCACGTTGTAGTTCGACGAGCTAGAGAGGAGCTAGGACCAGGCTTCTAAAAAAGATGCCCGGCTTGACACTACATGTTCATTTAATGGAGCAGAGAAAATAAATGAATAACTTCACTGGGTATGAAGCGCGACCAGGAAGAGCAAGTCCCATCTCAAGATTGAAGGAAAGCAATTAGAGTCCATTGAATAACAACCAAGTACACAGGGAGTGATGGATCGCAGTGCGTCGCTTCAAAGGCATGTAGTCGTGCAGAATATTAGGTCTGGGGTGTAAACCGCCAGCTAACTTACCGAGGAGTTAACATGCAGCTGTTTTAGGGCAAATGTTTTGAACAGAAAAGGATTGTAGACATATTAAAGACGCCCACACACACACACAGTTTTTATCAAAAAAAACGAACACCTCGCCTTTCCTAATCCATGTCCTTTACCAGGGCAACAGTTGTATTATGAGCGGGAACAAGAGTTTCGATCACATACCTAGCCCCAGACTTCACAGGAAGGTCGCGGCGCTAGGCCCGCCATCACTACAGTCGCACTAAAACCACAGGTGGAACCGAGGTCAATGTCTTTTAATACCACAACTTGACTTGGACATATCAGCCGTGTCAGCAGTGTTATGGGCTTTCTACGACCAAAACGGCATTGAAAAAGTATCACTTTCACAAGAATACAAAGTTTTGTATTTTTCGTTCAGAATTTCAACCGGTGAGGGGCAGATTACACCGAAACCAAGTCTGTGATCAGTTTGCATATTCGTCCAATCATCTTGATCGGTGCGTCTTAAGTTATTCTTTACAAAACATCAAGCCACACCAACAGTCCTTTTACATTAGACATTGTTCAGTCCTATGGGATAAAAGACCTCTCTGAACTATATAAAGAAAAATGCTTTATAGTTCCATATCTTGTAATACTGAAGGCCATGTCCTCACCCAGCGTCTCTTTAACACGTGCAGTCAGTTAGAGAAGCTCACACCTTCCCCCTAGTTATCTAGCGAGCTTTGATCTCCCAAACTCAGAGAATGTGGAGACGTAACGTGGCCCACCAGACGTCCTAAACCATACGACATCAAGACGATCAAGATATTATGAAGTCACCCAATCACCCCGACTCATTCAAACCAACGGCTTCAGGTTTATCTCGGTCGTTGTAATTCCGGAGTCAAACAAGACCCCAATCCGAGTACGGATACAGAAGCTGCACCTGTCTCTGCAAACTTTGCCGCTGGAAGTGTTTTATCTGCCGGGTCGTCTGCCGTCGAAGAAGCCTCAGGTGTATTTCATCAGATGGAGGTGACATGATTGGCCCGCGCTGCGACTGTTGATTCGGTTACGACACCCCCCCCCTCTCGCTGCCAGCCAGATGCCGCTTTGCTAATGGGCCGGGATGAGCGACGGGACGAGAGTGGCAGCTAGCGTTTGCCGAACGATCGTTCACCGATCGTGGCGCCGCTGTGCGTCGCGTCGTCGACCCGTTTTAGATTCCCTCTCCGCTGGCACTGATTGACTTTGAGCCGACGTGCGGAGAAGTTCTCAGACGTAATAGATAGATCGACACGAGCGCTCCTGCCAGTCGGAACGCCGTCAGGCTTCCTGCTAAAAATAAAATAGTTTGCACAACCGGTAGCGGGGATGTTTTGCTCTCGAGCTTCTGCTCGTATCAAACCGACTCTGCATCGTTCTCTCCGTTTCCATCTGATCAGCAGACAAACGTCCCCAGCGCCGAGGTGAGATCTCTCGGGAATGGAACCGGCAACCACATCATGCATCATGTTAGACTTCTGAAGGTGGGGGCAAATTGAAAGGTGTGGTTTCTCTCCAAATTGAAATGGATAAAAAAACATTTATTACTGCCGAGGCTAAACGCACTTACTATTCGTTGTTATCGAGCACGAGTCACTGCTCAACGTAATTTATTCAGGTTTGGGTGACAGCAAATGCAAACACATAAGGTGTCCATGTCTGAAAACGTAACCACAACCAGTGAGCTTGCTTAGGGTGGCTGCCAGTTATCCATCAGCTAAAGCACACACGGGGTAGCAGGGGCTGATCAACATGATCAGCCCCATCGATATCCAATCCCTCCTCAACCATTAAGATGTCGCCCTGCAGACAGAACCCCTGGAAGCACGGAGAGTGTAAATAATAGATGCACCACTGCCTCACTCTATCACTCGCTCTCTCTCTCTCTCTCCCTCCCTTCCTCTGCCAGATGTATCAGGCAGCTAAAGAAGGGGAAATGGTGGGGGCCGGTTTGATCCATGTAGCTGCAGGCGCTACCGGAAAAACAGAGGCTTCTTCTTGCTCAGCTGCTTTGTTGGGGCCCCTCTGGAAGAGGAAGGCTTTGCTCTTGGGGGTCTTTGTAAGGAGCCGGAGTGATAGGATGGGCCTTCCGCATTGGAGGAAAGCAGCAGCGAGAGCAAGAGTGTCACTTAGTTGTGAATGAGTGATTGATGATGGATGCTCAGAGGAGACAGAACGCCCTCAGACTTCTCCCTGGACGGGGAGAAGGAGTGCTTTGTGTTTAATGTTTCTGGATGAGTGGAGGCTGTCTCAGTTGCATAATTGCTCAAATACTCGATTATTGGGTTATTAACTGCTCTGCCCATAACCGCGATGGCAGGTAATGGCTCGATGCTAACGATATCGGCATCACTACCCACTTCACTTCATCCACGTCCTCCGTCCTGTGAGACACGTCACACTCGACCTGCACAGAGACAGCTAGCTCCTGGCTTACCAGTCCTCCACTGTTAACTAGAGAGCCGATTAACTCCATGCTAGTCCTCCACCAGTTTTAACTAGATAGCTGGTTAGGTCTATGCTTTCTAGTCCTCCACCAGTTTTAACTAGAGAGCTGGTTAGGTCTATGCTTTCTAGTCCTCCACCAGTTTTAACTAGAGAGCTGGTTAGGTCTATGCTTTCTAGTCCTCCACCAGTGTTAACTAGAGAGCTGGTTAGCTCTATGCTTTCTAGTCCTCTACCAGTTTTACCTAGAGAGCCGCTTAGCTCCTCTTGATAACTAGAGCCGGTTAGCACTTCACTTTCTAATCCTTCAGTTTTAACTAGAGAGCTGGTTAGCTCTGTGCTTTCTAATCCTCCACCAGTGTTAACTAGAGAGCCGGTTATCTCCTCTTGTTAACTACAGAGCCGGTTAGCTCCACTTGTTAACTAGAGAGCCGGATAGCTCAACCCTGACCGTATACCCACAAAGAAGATTAATGCCACTACTGCACCAGGGACTTCCAAATTAAATAAGCAGCTAATTAAAGTCTCTGAGAGTTTGAGTGTGAGACTCTGTGTGTGTGTGTATGTGTGTAAGAGTGTGTGTGTGTGTGTGTGTGTGTGTGTGTGTGTGTGTGTGTGTGTGTGTGTGTGTGTGTGTGTGTGTGTAAGTGTGTGTGTGTAAGTGTGTGTGTGTAAGTGTGTGTGTGTAAGTGTGTGTGTGTAAGTGTGTGTGTGTAAGTGTGTGTGTAAGTGTGTGTAAGTGTGTGTGTGTGTGTGTAAGTGTAAGTGTGTGTGTGTGTGTGCATGCGCTCGCTGTGTCGTAGAAACAGAGCCGACTCGTTTTCCTTCCAATTTAGAATTAGCTCAGTGTTACGATTTGCACTTTTCGTCAGAGATCAGATTTGAAAGTCGCTCTGGGGCAATCGTCGGACTGGATGTGAGAAGATACCTTACGTGTAAAAAAGCATAATTCCCTACCCTTCGTACACTGGATGTGCTTTAGAATAATTTGTAATGTTACAAAACATTGACATGAAATCGGTCCATCTTCCAATCATTCAACAGGAAGACGTTAAAGCTCGCCCCCAGAGACCGACGCTATCTCATTCCCACTCAGGGATAAACATTGCGAAACGCAAACGTGAAAATCAGCAAAGTCTCACGAGGCAACGTTAAAGCACAGAACAAATGTGACGCTAGGGGACGTGAAAAAAGGGCTTTGTCATCGGAGTTGTGTTAGGCACAGGAGGATTGTGTTCAAACCACTACGGTCTACACACAACACAGTGGTTGATCCACTACCTGATACACAACATAATGCAACACGGTGTACAACCGCAATCATCTGAATTTGATTTCATAATTGTACATTGTTTTTGTAATTTTCTTTTAGTTTTTTTTGTTATCCTTTCTCTTTTCTTCTTTATCCTGTTTTCGTGTATTGTGGATTTATTGTAGAGTTGCTGTTGCCTGGTGTGGTGTCTTACGGGGATCCTAATAAAATAAACTAAGCTCCCATCATCCACCAAAGTCGCATTTCTGACAATAGCATGACCAGTTACATAACGCACACTTATAATAATAATAATAATATCAAACAGCACATCATTAAATTGAAAATGTGTCGCGTTATTTCCCTTCCCATCACCAATAAAGAGCACACATTTCTTACTCAGCCGAGACAAGAGACCAGGGAAAAGAACAGGAGACATTAAAGCTACATTATGTATGCGCCAAACACAAAAAGTGGAGAGACGTGTCCGTGTCCCGGGACATTGAAACCACTCCCGATTCCATTTCATCGCCAGAATACATGGCTTCAATCAAACGAGGTTCCTGAAATGTGACTCAAATCCACGTATCTTTTCCCCTGGCCAAACTTAGGGACCGGGAAAAAGAGTCAGTTTCAATAGCGACTGAAACAACGGCGTCGCCCGGGCACATTTCACTGAGCTCTGGCGGCACATAGCCTCGGCCCCCTCTCCCCAACCAATAGCCTTGTTCCTGACGCCAGAGTCCCCACAATGACAGATGGCACCACGGTCCAAGGTCCAGGACTGAGCCCAGCTCCGGGCTACTGGGGCTGTGATCTGATCGCTGATGCGTACGGCTCTCAGAAGAGGGCAGGCGGAGGGGGTGGCCACAGGGAGCTCATTTGGCCCCCGCAAGAACCCAGCGAATGATCACGATGCAGAGACTGGGGGTTGCCGCAGCAGCAGCAACAGCCACTTCTCGCTCTCTGCGGTGGGGTGAGGTGCCCCCGCTGTGCTGCCGGGCAGAGTACGTTGTCTGCCATCACAGTCATTAGTCGGCAACCCTTTTTCTTCTCTCTCTGGGAGTGTTGACATCCTCTTTGGTTGGCACGGCACGCGACCTGAGCCCGGAGGGTCTCTGTGCCCCATGGGGTTCTGGGGTGCGTTGCAGCTCTACTGCACTAACTACTCTAGTCCGAACGGAACAGACGCGCACAGAATTGGAACATCACCGGCGTGTTCATGTGAGGTAAAGTACCGCCCCGGAACAGTAGAGCGAGGGCAACGGGGTAGAATGAGGGAACCGGGTTCAACCAGGGAACCGGTTTGAACCAGGTAACCGGGGAAGAAGCAGCAGCAGAATTCAGTGCATGTTCATCTACAACGTGTACTTTATCGCAGGGCCCAAGACGAAGGCCATAACGGTTTAATTTGCCAGCATTTCTTATGTTAATGCCAGGTAATTCTTACCAAGGTCGCAATGTCGCCAGTTAAAAGAGAGACAGACCTGCAGCTACGGGCATCACAAGCTGCCAACCTCATCAACGCAGTGAGAACATGAGACATTAAATCTACATTATGACTCCGATAAACACAGAAAGTGGAGAGACAGCTCCGTGTCCTGGGACATTGAAACACTCCCGATTGCATTTCAGCGCCAGGAGACATGGCTTCAATCAACCCAGGCTCCTGGAATGAGAATTGAATCCCGAGAGTTTGTATAACGTAGCCAATGAAGAGATCGCTTCCACCGAATTCAATTCCCAAATTACCCTAATGAAAATCAACGGTTTGGCTTTGATTCCAACGTACGCCAGTGGCTTTGCTTGTGCCGGATTTATTGGCGTGATCTCTGACAGACTGAGGAATAATACCAGAGATAAGCTGGCCTCAGCTCAATACCTTTCATTTATGATAGACGGTAGCAGCCATGCAGCTAGTAAAGACAGAGAGATAGGCCTTTCTGTTCCGTCGAAGAGGGGAAACGTCATAATTGGGATTCAGCCTGTACATTGAAAAACGTTAGACTTTCTTGCCATTCAACAAAATACAGAGCGCACACCCACACACACACACACAATATGCGCTTACACACAACACACACACACACTATCAATTATAACATTATTGATGTCATTGCTGCATACATTTATAGTACTAATTAGTAACCCTAACCCTACTATAAGCATTTTGGGCTTATAGTAGATGCACAATGATGGATGAAATAGTTAAATTTACATTAACTTGTATTTAAGGCATACAGCCAGTGTGTGAAATACGGGGGGGGGGGTCCGGGGAGGCCTCGACACACCCCATTTACCCATGAGACCCCCTGAAAGCCTCAAAAAGCTAAATATGAAGGGGGTCTCAAATTTTGGGGGTCTGAAAAAAATGTATTGTCACTGATGGTCACTTAAATGTTTTTAAGCTCACCATAAAAAAAACGACTTGCAGTAGATGGATGGTTAAATGCATGCCAGTCTCCAATAGGCTATACCTGGCATTTATTCAGTTGTTGATTGCTCTTCTAAGTGCGCCATATTGGTGCCAATTATTGTCACGTTTGCATTGTAATGCACAACTTTGCCTCTCCTTGTTATAAAACAACGTACATCCAAAGAACTTTAGCCAATGCAGCCTCCTATGTCAGCCCTGATATAAGAGGCTGCATTGGCTAAATTGTTGCTTTGCGAATAGGCTACTATAGCATATCGGATTATCAAAAAAAAACTGTGCGTGTGTGTGTTGTCATGTAGGCTATAGACCGATCGCTTGCATCCATGAAATATTGTTAAGTTATACGCCTACTGCATATTTCGATCTGTATTGCGCAAAAATTGGGGCATGGGGGCCCCCCCCCCCCCCGAATATTGACGTGTATTTCGCACACCGCATTCAGCATATGCTGCACCCAAGAGGGTCCTGGCTGGTCTCGGCCCAAGGTGTGTAAACCAGCTGGCCTCCCCATGACGGGACATCATTTCAGTCCCAAGTATATCAGGGAGCTCATTGTCCTTGGACCAGACCCAGGATTCAGGGTTAATACTCCCAGTGGTGTGGAAGGGCCAAGGTGGCTTCCTCCAGCTCCCAGGTGTCTCGCTACCGCTCTCAAACGGAGCGAGGACGCTCTGCACTGCAGGGTCTTTCACCGACACCCGGAGCACCTGGCTGGAGCCTCTCTGACGCAGACGCAGCTGGCCAGGCTAGGAAGCCATGTTTCTACCGGTGGGATTCGATAGAAGCACAAACGGACGAATGAGACTGCCGAAGTTTGCTTTATTTCACAGATAAGACCCACCAAGGAAAGGATATTGGTTGCGTTCTGCCACTTCCTCGCTGAACTTTTCTCCTCAATCGGTCAGTGTAGCTTTCTTCGGCAGGGGAACGATATAATCCCGCCTCAAGTAAGGGGAGAGAGATTTGAGATAAAATAATCTCCTGGCACCCATAGGATCGATGCCAGCCAGAGCCGAGCGGGTGGAGGGCTGAAGGAGTACCTCTCAGCCAGGGAGGAGCAACCCAATCAGGGGGCGGAGGAGGTGGAGAGACTGAAATTCAAGTTTCTTGAATTTGATTTGCTTATCTGAAGTACACAAATGCATAACAAATACACACTTTGTTGCGTTCACATATTTCAACTGAATTGAGTAATTCCCACTTTGTAAAGGTGAAGCTTCACGGCTAAGCTAACTGACAGGAGCTAAGCTAACTGACAGGAGCTAAGCTAACTGACAGGTCTACCCCCCCCTGCACACCTGCCTGTCCGCAATGAACCAGCTCAAGGCCAGGTTCAGGTTCAGCACTCTGCCCGTGCCAGTGGTTGCATTTCGTTCATATACCCGTGTTCAGAACTCAAAACATGAAACCAAAAACTGAACTTTAATAATGGAGGAAAACACAAAGGACCCTCCAACAGCCCAGAGAGCGGGGTAACTGAGTAACGCATTCAACCGAGGCTCCTGGCCAGATGAAAGCTGTAGAAATACTGTAGAAGTGAATTATCTTTGAGGCCACCCTTCTCCACTGTACTCTCTAGACAGCACGCTGGTATTTTATCCCACCAGTGTGCATTTCTTTCACTTTTGGACAGATTTCAACGAGCGTCATGTAAATACGTTGTAATATTTGGAACGGTTGCGTTAAAAGGTTTTCTCTACGGAGGAATACCGATCAATGAAAGCTATGATTGGCACGTCGTTCTACGACAACAGCTACCGGGGAATGTGGGAAGTCGACATAAACAGAGAGCTGGCCTGTCTCGTGTACGCAAGACTAGACATCCCGTTGATCATGAGAGGAGCCTTTCTACTGACGGACAGGTTACCTATAAGTTACGAAATGTGGTGTACAGTAGAGAGGAGGGTCCGTTGATGATATTTCTCAAAACAAAATCTGCAGTAGAGTCGACAGGTTGGTCCGTTGATGATATTCCCCAGAACTCGAGGTGCGGTACAACAGACAGGTTGGTCCATTGATAGTAGAGCTCACTTGCATTGGTTTGTTGTTCTACTGGCTGCCAATATTGATTTATCGTTATTTCTGTTCATTTTTCTTACATTTTTTTTTTTTAATAAAACCATTGTAGTGTTATTCCGTGTGAGTACCTAAGTCTTTTCAAATGATGCACAAAGTACATCCCAATACTTTGCTAAAGCGGCAAAAACAACTTTGCCATCATATTTCTTAAATTGCCATCAAATGAAATGTGTCTTAAGACTTAAGCCCTTTACCCATTTCCACGTTACCCATCAGTCTATTTGTATTCGCCCTCCATTACCTCCATCCTCCCAGCCAGCATGTGCCACGTTCAAAATGGGAAGACATACCTCATTATGAATCACTACCTAATTCCACCGATTATCGTTTACATTTTTTAAGATTATCTGATTAAAAGAGATGCCCATCGAGTCAAACAGAGCTCAGACGTCATTGAGTCTGAGTTCATGCAGTGAAAACACAATCCCCGGGATTTCTCCTGCCTCGGGGGCCACATCAAAGCAAGCAGGGGTAGACACAGAACACATGTAAGGTGATGAAAGGAGAGAAACACAGAAAAACATTGATGACGAGTCTGAAGAATAATTGCTCGCAGAACAATAACGGCAGCGGAGACAGTGAGGATAAACAAGGAATAAAACCCAGCACAACGTTAAGTGGAGAAATAACAAGATCCCTTCTCTTGTGAACGATGATATATAGGGAGCCACGCCAAGGCAGATATTAACTGCACGGACCTGTACAAGAATATAATCCAATAAGTGGGCTTTGAGAGCATATATCAGGGCTGCAGCAACACTTGGGCTCCGATCAAACGGCGAGAAGCAGCCGTTATTTACCAGATTGAGTGTTTTTGTGAGCGGTGTGGATCTGATGATGGGTATCAATCTGAGCAGCGCTGCTATCATCCTGCCAATCACTACATCTGGCATATGCATTCCATTTCCAACCTTACAAACCTCAAATATGAATAGCCTAAAATAAATGGCAGCTTTTTACTCTGATTCGGTTTGAAGCCTCAAACCTAGGAACACAAATGTTCTCAGCTTTTTTATATTGCGTGTATAACTTAACTGTACAATCATAATCGTATCCAATATTGGGTTCAAACCCCGATCTCCACAACATGTATCTGAAAAGGTGTTGCTGCTCACCAGGATACGATGTCAGCTCAAACGCCTAAATGCCAATCTGGTGGATATACAGTACGTCTATGTTTAATGGAATGAATGTGACTATTCGAATGGATCCTATGTGTTTTATCGGTGAGACCAAGGCAATTTTCATGCAGGAGATGACAATAAAGTATATTCTATTATATTCCACTAAACAGTGACTCTCACCAGTAACATACAGTACAAGCAGCGAGCTGAGCCCATACTAATGCATTTTGTTGTTCTATCCCTCGGCCCCTGTGTTCTCACTGCGGTCCCAGGGCCCTCGGGCCCCCTGGTGATCTCTGATCACTGGAGACTTCATCTGCATGAGTCACAGCTGGCCAACGATCTGCCGTCTAAACGCAGTCAATGGGACTAAACGGGGCCGCAGGACCTCTGGTTAGAGCCGTGTTACGTTAGCCGAATAACAGGCAGAATATTAGAGATTTGACATTCAGCAGGAAATGATCGCCCACCAGGACGTTATTGGTTCTGGGGTCGGTACTCGGTGTGCGTCTCCCGACACAAAAGCGTACGAGGGCTGCTGCTGCGGCCCACACAATCTAATCACTGCGGCATCAAACTGAGTGTTACAGCATTATCCCTTCAAACGGCGGCGACGCAATATAACCGCAAGTGTCAGACACGCATCAGCGTGGCACACGAAGAACAAAGTGTTTTACGGGTGATCCGCTACGGAGATAGATAGATAGATAGATAAATACTTTAATAATCCCAGAGGGAAATTATTTAGGAGGGAGCTCACGTTACGATGTACCACACGTGTTTGTGTTCAAGTGTAAGTGGGAGACGGGGTTTGTTTTTTAAGGAACATGGCTGAACAAAATGTATTTGATGAGGGTTGACATTAGGCAGGTGCACTCCAGCCCACTCACTTGCTTCCACGAAGACGTGATTGACACATCTGGCTGAAAAAATAAATGCATGAATACAAATTATGTTTGGAAACATACTTGTGGAAGCAGAGAATCGTGAACCTCCCAAGAATTATTTTTGACTCCAACATCCCCATGATCCAGAAACCTCCCACCCCCAACCCTCTCCACCCCAACCCTCTCCACCACCCCCCCACCCCCAACCCTCTCCACCACCCCCCCACCCCCAACCCTTGGTTCCCTGAGCCTCCACTGCACAGATGAGGTTGATTGGAAGAGACAACTGCATGCCTGCGTATCACAGTGCAGATGCAGCACCACAGAAAGACACAGCGAACAGCTTCCGCTAGCAATACACAAAACACACGTGTATGCATTCATGCACACACACACACACACACACACACACACACACACGTACGCATGCATGCCCACACATACATGCATGCCCACACATATTTACACACACACAAACGCACACAAACAAAAAAAGAGGATAAGAAGAAGGCAGCATGTGTGCACATATTCCTGCGTACTCCGATAGAGACGGATAACAGACTCAATTGAGCAGCGACCCAGCCCAGAACGCCGCTCATGCAGACCAAGAGCGAACAGGAATACATAAAGTGAAGACATACATAGAGGTGGAGGGTCAGCTTCTACTGTATGGGGTTCTACGTCCGTCCTCCTCGAATGGACTGGGTGACAATCCCAGTCGTGGTACTTCTCCGTTAGTCATTACACTGGAAGGAAAGGAACGGCGAAACAAAGTGAGGAAAGTCCTCGTCAATACTAGGGCCCGACACTTGGGAGGTCCCAGTGGAATATCTGCCCGCTGGGGTCGGCAGACAGTCGGTCTAGAACGATCTATCCTGGACGGCGCCGGGACCACACACCCGTTGCCCCGATCATACTCCAACACACACTACGTCATTACGTTACACACAAGCAGGTGAGTACTAGGTAAATAACAAAAAGGTACTAGAGTCTACATCAAGGTAAGTATTAAGTACACTGATTCATGTTAACTTAAATCATTCTCAAATAATCCATTAATTTAATTACCAAGAATTACAATTACACACACACACACACACACACACACACACTGAGGGATCCGAGAGGGTCTCCCTTATCTTGGGGCAGCGAGAGGGTGACCAACGCGGCTCCGCGAGAAAGCGCTGACACACGGTAGCCATGACTACCCCATCGCCCCTGCCTCTCCACGCTCGCACACTCCAAAAGAGCCCATTTTGTCTCCTCATCGTCATTATCATTTTGGGGGCATTTGCGGACATGGCGAAAACGGGAGCACACGAAGGGAGAGCCTCCGAGACGGGGGGGAAGAGTGTGTCTTATCTCGAACACGTCGTAGCCAACTTCGGTGTCTGCAAGGGCATCGCGCTCACATTGTGCAGTCAATTGGAATCCACTTAGGGTGTAAACGAACAAGAAGACGATGTCTCCGCTGCCTGAAGACAGCCCCATTCGGTCCCTGGGGCGTCTTAAGGGCCTTTTTCACCGCTTGAAGAGCCGGGGTCGTTTGGAGCCATGCTCCTCATTAACCGGACCAAAACGGGCGAACGCAGTGGGTAATAAGTGCAGTTAAAAGGTGAAGGGATGCGTTTGTACTTCCTTTCATCTCAGCGGTTTCCAGGAGGTCTAAGACGGAGGGATGATTCTCCCAACATCTCCTCCACGGTATCCTTATAACGAAGATACAGATTTATCCTTATAACTTGTTTACCATTCTGTCGCTTTTGAAGCTATCTGAAGTGACTAGAACACAAACATGCATTTGATAAATATGGGTATTCCTTAAATAGTATTATTTTCATAATTGGTGCGGCACAAATGTTTGGATATACATTTACATGCAGGGCATTTGGAAGACACGTTTATCCAAAGCGACTAACAACAGTTCACACACACATTCACGGCGGAGTCATCCATGCAAGGCGACAGCCAGCGCGTCGGGAGCAGTGAGGGTGAGGTGCCTTGCTCAGGGACACCTCGACACTCCAGGAGGAGCCGGGGATCGATCTAGCAACCTTCAGGTTACAAGTCAACCCGCACTTCCTCCTGGGCTAAGCTGAAGAATTGTGAATAAACAACAGTAAATCATTTAATTGATAAAACATCGGTTAGTTCTTGATTAAACTTCATTTTGCCATTAAGCCAAGCACATCGTTCAGTATAGTTTGTGTACATTAGGACACAGTATGGCCTTGCGCCCAGGCTAATGAACTCTGTCTATCTGTACTTGGGGATGTCGCTCTGTGTAAGAGCCTCTTCAAACCCATGCTACACGTACTTTCATATTCACAGATCACTTTACATCGTACTTGAGGATGCTAACTGCATTGGCCTCTGCCTGAGTAGAGAGCTACGACATCCAACATCCATCCCCCGGCCTCTTGATAAACGCTCCAGAGTCACTGAATAACTATCATCGCTGTGCCAGCAGACACAGCGCGACCACGGAGGCAATCACCGCCCCTCCAAATCCTCTTGTCTCATGATGAGAGGTGCGAGTCGGGGACCTTTTTCGAGCAGCGGTACAAATACGACTCCACGTTCGTGGACTAAGGGCAGTGGCAATGTCCTCCTCCAGTCTGTTGAATGCGTTTGCCACCCACCCCCCTCCCCCCCATCGTTCCCTGATGGTCACGGCCTGCTGAGCGCCACATTAAGGCCGGCTCCACCTTGAGATGGAGAGCACCGATTGGACGGGAGCATGCGAGGTCGCGCTGTATGGATACACCGGAGAGACGTCTGCTCCATGAATACAGAGGAGGCGTAGGAGTAGGAAGAGGCTGTCCCCTTCTCACCCTCACGAAAGCAACAATAGACGTTGCGTTGTGCTGCCGCTATCAGACGGCGTGGGCCCCGGGCGCCACACAGCACAGAGAGAAACACAAAAGGGGAGTGGGGTTGAATTGCTGATGAAAGTTGCAAAGTGGTTCAAAGTTATGAACGTGAATCCACCGTGTGTGAATTATATATATGTGTGTATAACACATATACGTCTGTGTGTGTGTCTATGTGTTTTGTGTGTATGTGTGTGCATTTGTGTGTGTGTGTTTGTTTGAGTTGGTGTTTTTGTTTGTGTGTGACAAACGAATGAAACAGTATAGTGAAACACAACAGGATGAAATAAAACAGTGTAGCGGTACCGGTGGTGGGCTACGAGTGTTAATAGGGCTGCAGACTGTGAACCACCACACACACACACACACACACACACACACACACACACACACACACACACACACACACACACACACACACACACACACACACACACACACACACACACACACACACACACACACACACACACACACACACACACACACACACACTCCAATCGACACTTTCAGTGACAACAAACGGCCGTCCGATCAGTGACGGTAAACACAAGTAGATAAACCAGCGCTCACACACATTGATTCACACGCGGCAGCAACAGCTCCGCCACTCGTGTGAAAGCCCCAGCGTTTGGCGGCTGCCACCAGTCAGGCGGAGTGCGATCTTGTCTATTTCAGATTTCTGAGGTGTGGGGCCCTTTCATCTGAACATGTTTGTAGATGTGTTAAACTCTGCCTTTGCCCGGCTTGTAATGGGTTTCTGTCTGTGGCAGGGACGCGCGTGCACACACACCGACACACCTTTGTCTGGAAAGTATGGTGGAAGACAAAGTTTTGTTTTCTCCCACTAGCACCGTAGCTACCTGGACTGAAGGAGCTAGTCTCTATCTAAGAGGACACGTTAAATAAGGACAAGACCTGGCCGCCGAGCCATTGGATTGCAGACTGGATGGGCAGTGTCAATTGGATTTAAGTATCCTTCATCATCCCATCGCAACCTTCCTCCCTCTCTCTCTCTCTCTCTCTCTCTCTCTCTCTCTCTCTCTCTCTCGACTCACCAGCCTCACTCAACGAGACTCTGGCGTTGCGTTCACAACCGTAAGACAGTAAACAGCCTGACTCCGCCACAGGGCAGCCAAGATATAATTACCAGAATGGCATCAGTCATTAAAAGCCATTGACGCACGCCCGCTAGGAAGCCTGCTAGCATGAATCACACGCAGCCAGATGAGAGTCGCTCGCGTCTCACCGCCGGAGGGCTTCACGCCCCAGAGGGGGGTGAGAAGCGGGGTAAGATGGAGTCACATCGGGGGGGGGGGGAGGGATAGAGCGGGGCAACAAGCGGGAGAGTGGAGGGACGACGTGAGAGGAGGGAAAAGATGAGAGAGACCCAACGTGTGTGTACACACTCCTTCGCCGAGACCCCGCGTCGAGGGGGCCGTGTGAAACGAGGCCTGCGGCGCCTTGCTCTCCCGGTCATTATCCGCCTGGAGTGAGGTTCTGCCCCTAAAGCTCCTGTCTCCTTTTCCGGGCGGGTCTCCTCCTCCTTCCCTCCCTTGCCTCCTACCCTTCCTCCTTCTCATCATCCTCCTCCTCCTCCTCCCAATCCCCATCTCCTCAACCTCCTTCCTCCCTCATCCTCCCTCCTCCTCCTTCACCTCATCCTTCCTCATCCTCATCCTCCTCCTCCTCCTCCTCCCCATCCATCCTCCCTCCCCATCTCCTCCACCTCCCTCCTCCACCCCATCTCCACCTCCTCCTCCTCCATCTCCTCCTCCTCCTCCTCCCCATCTCCTCCACCTCCCTCCTCCACCCCATCTCCTCCTCCTCCCCATCTCCTCCACCTCCTCCTCCTCCATCTCCTCCTCCTCCATCTCCTCCTCCTCCCTCTCCTCCTCCTCCTCCTCCTCCATCTCCTCCTCCTCCATCTCCTCCTCCCTCTCCTCCTCCTCCTCCACCCCATCTCCACCTCCTCCTCCTCCATCTCCTCCTCCTCCATCTCCTCCTCCTCCTCCTCCCTCTCCACCTCCTCCTCCTCCATCTCCTCCTCCTCCTCCACCCCATCTCCTCCTCCTCCTCCCCATCTCCTCCACCTCCCTCCTCCACCCCATCTCCACCTCCTCCTCCTCCATCTCCTCCTCCTCCATCTCCTCCTCCTCCTCCTCCCTCTCCACCTCCTCCTCCTCCATCTCCTCCTCCTCCACCTCCCTTTCCTCCTCACAGGCTAATGAGCTAATCACCCCCTGTGACAGTTAATTCACATCCGGATCAATGCGGTCTCCCCTCGCTCTGGCCTGCGGGGTTGGCTGGCTTTGCCCGGTTCAAACCCCCAGGTTCAACAGATGAGGGGGTGGGGAACAGTGAGCGATGGTGCAATGCAGACAGTCCACACGTAGGGGGGTGTGTTTGTTTGAATTCATATCCTTATGTACGGCGCGTTATCCGAACTGAAACACCATTAAAGACCCCCCTCTAGGATTCTGTGTGTTTTCTGGTGGGATGCCAACTGCTCTTCCTGTAAAAGCAATTCCACAGAACCGGCTGACATTTTACAAATACACATTTTAAAACACACACACACACACACACACACACACACACACACACACACACACAATTAACTATTTCAAATCATCCTTGGAAGAAAGTGCCGTAGTGTGATTACCGAAAAGTCTTTGGGAAGGTGCTTTTAAGAATGCTGTATCTGCTGTTCTCCACTGACTGAGCAGACATGAATAGAGGAGCATTGGGATATTAAAAGGAAGAAAAAACACGTTTGAAGCAGGCACTAAAGAGCTTCCTCATACAGGCCTCGCTACCATGGCAACAGCTTAATTGAGTTAATTTCGGGATTTAAAAAAAACTATACTATAACTGTTCTCAAATGCACGGAGAGAGTGGAAAGTCAAGGTCAATAGTCTTTGGAAGTGGAAAGAGGACTGAATCCGAGTCCTCACCGTTGTCTTGGTTTGAGGAGGTTTAAGGAGGACCGTGGCCCACACAGGGCTACATTAGGGTCTGGTAGGTTTTAGAACCAGATACGATGGGATCAAATACAAAGGACCTAAAATATCACAATGCCGAAACTTACTGCAATGATTGACACTGTGAACGTGCTTGGTGACCAGGAAGTGAATGATGAACATGAACACAGAATACAATGTACCACAATGTCCGTATGTACTACCGTCTCTCGCCTTTACTGTCTGTAGCATTGTCTGTACTGCTGTCCGTGTCCGTCTGTATCGCTGTCTGTTTGTGTCTATAGCGCTACAGACATTTTCTACAGACACGAAAATACAAGAAATCAGCTCTGCAAAATCAAAGTAGTAGTAAAAGCGAAAGTAAAACTTTCTTAGAAAGTGCATCATAACAAACAAAACCAACCAAGCTTCTCTTTGTGTCGGACCTGCGTGACTGGGCATGGTGAAGTTCATGTCCAAGATGAGTTGACAGGACAATAGAAAGACAAACGGTGAGTGGTGGCAGCTCCTTTAACAGTCCTGACAACAGACTGTTAGACGCTCGAGGGCTGTTCTTATTTACAACTTCTGATCTTCCGTGTTCTGGACTATCGACTGAAAGGGTCGTCTAGGCCTTTCATTTAAGACCAACATGTCTGCATTTAGAACACACATCAAAAAGATCTTCAGAACCTTTGATGAGAAGATTTGAGCCTTCTGAAGACCGGACAAGCAGACAAGGGCAGAAGAGTGAACAATTTCCAAACCAAACCCAAATACCCTCTCTGCTCTCTCAGTCCAGACATCTCACCGGCATGGAGAAGTGTTGCAGCACCACCCTGGGATTAACTGGCGAGACGGATCCTCTCCAAATCAGAGAACAGACAGCCTGAATGGTCCATTATCTGAATGGTCTGAGATCTGATTGCAGATCTGTCCCCAGCTCTGCCGTCTCCCTCCCTGGGCGGGGACACAGCGTCCAAGGTGTTCCATTTGACCGGGATCTGTGGTAGCCTCCCACCTCTCCCCCCACCCTCCTCTCCTCTCCCCTCTTCTCCTCTCCCCCCCCCTCCCCCTATAGTAATTTCACATCCGGATAACTCAGATAAAATCACAATAATATGTATAATTATAAAATTATAATATTTGATTTATGTAGTGCCTTTCAATTATCCCGCAGGGCCTTCCAGTGATTGGAAGTCAAGTCCGATGTCAACAGGAAACATATCCTCACAGGGCATTTCACTCATCGATCGCTGGCGGTGGCTACGGCCTTGCTAACAAAATACACTCAAATTAAACCCCTCTGGTTTAACCCCGCAGCACCTCTAAATCATACCTCCGAAGGACCTTCAGGAGACCCAGAACATTAGCCCCGCACGGCCGCGAGCGTGACGCTAGCCTGGCTATTACCAGACCGAGCCAATCGTAGATTGCACGTTGGTCTGGGGAAGCTGCTGTCTTTTTCTTCAGCACCAGAGGCGTGATCAACGGGCCTAGTTCAACTGACTCTGTACGAGATTGGCTGCCTGCCGTCGCTTCCCCGTGGTCATTGTGTTAAACCAGCCAATAGCGCACCCAGGGGGAAAAGCCAGCTCGGTGATTGGCAGCAGAAAGAAATGTGTTGCTCTCGCTCCAGACCCTTGTGCAGGGCGAACTCAATTCCCCGGAAGAAAGGGCGGGGCTACCCAGGCTAGCGTGACACAGCAGCGCGGAGGTATATGGGTTCAGCGTTCATTTGAAAAACTCCTCCGGGCGAAAGATGTTGTTGACCCAATTCCTATCCTCTTCTTCTGAGGTGGAGGGGGCTTTACAAGGCTCTCTCCCATGTTGTACGAATGTGTTGTTGTATAAGTGGGGTTGGATTAATGTAATTCATTAGCTATGAGCGAGGCCGGCAGGAGAACTGCTGAACCACCATTTGTTTACTCTAATTTTACACCGGACCCCATATATAAATGCATGTCTTATTACAGGGAAACAGGGAATAGGATCACACACACACACACACACACACACACACACACACACACACACACACACACACACACACACACACACACACACACACACACACACACACACACACACACACACACACACACACACACACACACACACACACACCAGCTCTCTTTGTTTTAAGGTTCATGAAATATTAAGGCCTGCCGGTCTCATTAGGGAGGATGCAATGAAACTATTTGTAGTGTGTGCTGCCCCATTAGCATTTACAGTACACACCCATTCATCTCTCACACACACACACACACACACACACACACACACACACACACACACACACACACACACACACACACACACACACACACACACACACACACACACACACACACACACACACACACACACACACACACACACACAAGCCGAGGCAGCATCTGCCGCGAATCACTCTCTGAGCCAAATATTTAATCTGTGTCCTGAGCTCCCGCCACACCTGACACAGAGACTAATACTCTGGGGCGCGGCCTGAGCGGCCGGCACGCCGCTGTAATTTGCCGACAAAGACATGGCAGAGACCCAGCTCCTCGCCAGTCCGGGGGCATCACCATGGATACGAGCCGTCAGCAAGTCCACAGGAGCTCATCTGGGTTCTTGACATTCAGCACGTGGCGGGAGCCACACAATGGTGGAGTGCTGAATGCCGGGAGTCCGTCGGTATCTGATCGCCCCCCTAATTACCCACAATGCCGCGGTACACCCTCATTAGGGTGCCCGTTGTTCCTGTAGACGGAGCACGCCTGCTCCTTAACGATATTTCACGAGTGAATGCATGCGCATCCGTCTTTTTAAACAAATGCACGAACGTCGCCTCTCGCTTACAGCACAGGGTCCATTTACGATTTGACAGGTGCTTTGGAAAGCCGAACGTATGCAGAGTCCCTCGTGGCCTCGCTATTGTTTCTGTGACTTAAATAAACATTGATTGTGTTTACCGTAGGCTTAAGTGGATGAACTGTTATTTATAACGAACAGCAAATGCTGTGACAGGGGATTTATCGCGGCACGGGGGAATGTGGCTCTACAGCTTTTGGCTATTAGAAACCCAGGGGATAATTAATTACAAGGAGGAACGGAGGGAGGGAGAGGGAGGGAGAGGGAGGTAAGGCCGCGATGTGAAACTCTGAAAACGTGCGTTCATGTGTGCAGTCGTGCACCCACTGTAAGATACTCTGGGTTGTTTTTGATGAGCTGGCTGGATCCTTAATACATTTAAACCCAATCTCAACTTTACAATCAGCCAGTTTTGTTTAATAATGATTATCTGTAGATAAGATCTAAGAACTGTCATTCCCGTATCTGTTGTCCTCCTCCTCCTCCTCATTTCTCCTCGTAATGTTTGGCGGGCAGAATCTGCATCGGACTTGCCGTGCGTGCCTAAAAATCAAAAGCAATTTCCGATCAAATCAATGTCCTTTGCGTTTGTGAAGGACTTTGTGGGAAAAGAGTC
The DNA here is from genome assembly GCF_031168955.1 of Gadus macrocephalus. Lineage (NCBI taxonomy): Eukaryota > Metazoa > Chordata > Actinopteri > Gadiformes > Gadidae > Gadus > Gadus macrocephalus. The sequence continues at coordinate 2,222,503 of NC_082383.1, forward strand.
CTTTGTTTTTAACATACCAGCGACGTTAGTCATCTTAATAAGATGGAAATTGAGAAATCCACTTGAGTTTGTGGATATTTGAATTTTTCCATGAAGGTCTTTCTGAATGTGAGACTCTACAAATGCATCACAATGAGAGATCAATTCTACTCATGACTCATATCATCGGCTACCCAATACGACTCAATAAATCACTAGGTCTTGAGTCTAGTGCTTTGGAGGCAAGGATCACTGGAGGAGTAATACCTTGACTGACTGACTGACTAACTGACTGACTGACTGACTGTGCTTCAACGCTCAGCTCCATAGCTCAGCGTCCTGTTTCTTTGTACTATTGTTAATTTGAGCAGACCTCTAGATTTGTACATTATGCATAGGCCTACTTGTCCTAGACGTAAAAACAAATGTTATATGCATATATTTTCCTCCCACTTATTTTTCCTATTTTTTTGTTGAGTCTTTAAGTGCAACACCTTCCGCAAAGTTCTGCTAGTTGTAAGTTAGGGCCCTAGCCACGATAGCCGTCTCCCGAAGGTGGAGAAAATGTTTGGTCATGTAAAAGCGTTTCCCTTTCATTACGACGACATTTTGACGACATTGGTGGTCACGTCAGCTGGCGGGCCGACTCTACGCTCTGCCTGTAAATGATCAGTCTTGCTATTCTCCTGAATATGACGGGGACTGTTAGGAATCAACTTAACGTTTTAAATGTCAGTAAAGGGAGCAGTAGTCACCAGAGCCCCCTGCTGGGTGGCATTCAGAGATAAAACATTTACCTCCGCACCGTTTTAGCCTTTAGGCAAACCTGCCAATGTGGTTTGTGCATATACTGAGCCTCTCTGGCACTGCAGTCGGTCCAAAGTACATTTTGATCGAAAATGTATGATAATTCAGAACATCGCCCTGATCCATAAATCCAGACTTCACGACACCACCCCCCCGCCACCCCCCACCCCCCACCCCCGTCTGCAGTCCATCTACTGCCTCCACCTGCACTTGCACCACCTTAACCAGCCTCATCTATCTGCTCTTGCACAACCTCATCTACCTGCGCTTGCACCACCTACAATCAGTCAGGCCTGATTACGCTATACACAGAAAAACACTTCTACCACCGACATAAAGTCATGCTTATGTGGACGTTATCGCTGTTTGAACCAGAGAGAGCTGTGGATGCACATTAACTGGGCCATACAAGCGATCACATTTAGGCACAACACGAAATGCTTGAGATGTAGCGCCACGGCCGTCTCCGTCATCAGACGATAGCCTTAGGCGGGCCGTGTGTGACTATTCAATGCAGGAAAACCCTGTCTATATGAATATAGACGTCTCACCCACACACTCACACACAGCCTGGAGGATTCACTGCATACCCGGTGAGCAGATGTCACAGTAACGGCCGTGTCAGAGTATAGTAGAAGAGTGTTTGCATAGTGTGGTTTTAGCTCGCTAGTGTTCCTGGAATGAGGGACAATTATGCGATATGCCTGACATGAAGTCTGCGACTACCTCTGCAAGATAAGCACTGCAACAGGTAAAGCGTGATAAGGAACGGCCTCAAGCAGCTGCCGAACCAATGGCGCCATATCCAACAGCAGATAATAGCATATCGGTAACCTCATGGCATAATTGCCTGAGTCATATTTAGGCCAAATTGTGATATCTAACCTAACTCAACTCTCATAATCCTGCGGATTCCCAGTGCCTCATTGGCTGTATTCTAAGCCATTCAGAGTGCTTTTAACATTCCATAAACACTATCTGTCTAAGTCGTCTGACTTAGGTATTCTTTATGCTAAATACAAAATGAACCTTGAAACATGTCATAGGAAATGATGCTATGAGGCCAACGGTTTATACGATTTTGAGTACTAAATAATTCCTTCAACAAAGTCAGGGGAAATGGGAGTATGAATGAGTTCAGTAAAAGGACCAGATCCGATTATTTTCTCTAAAATAAAAACAAAACATGCTGGGTTTTGCTGACAGTGAAAACCGTTCTCCCCTTCCTTCAGTATCTAGTCTGATGCTTCAGCCGTTCCTCACTGCTGCTAGGCATTCAATCCCAAGCAAAGACCGTCCATAGCCATCAGAGACACTCATAAATCAGGGCAGAATGGTACCTGTGATGGATCCAGCCCTGCTATGGGAAACCAGCGGTCATCACTCATGGTGTCTGAGGTGACACAGCCCTGGTGCTGCTCGTCCCCCACTCTGATGGCTCTGGGGGGGGGGGGGGGGGGGGGGGTGGAGGTTGAGGCCCCCCGGGTAGGCTGAATGCATCTCAGACTCCGACACTAATACCACTATTATCCGGCTAACACACTCCCTTTATTTTAACAGGCCATCAAAACGCACCTCTTTCAGATCGCTTTCACCACATTTCCCTTCTCTCCGCTTCCTCCTTTTTTATCTTTCTACAAATACATTCTTAATAAATAGTTGTATTTTGTGTTCAATCTGTAAAGTGTCTTTGAGTATCTAGGAAATCACTTTATAAATCGAATGAATTATTATTATTACCACCAACAACCTATTTTCAAAAACCCGATGATTACCGGTATGTGTACAAATGATAAACTTTGGTTGGAGAATCGTCGTTCCAGAATAATGATTTGACGCAGGCCTTGAAATTAACTGCTTTACTTGATCGCACTGGTGCGCCTCAAATAGTGAGGAGCACCGGCGATAAAGCGAAAGAGCCACAACAATATGTGTTCTATATTCTCTGCAAATGAATTCAATTTTGCGATTTAATAGAAAATGCATACCCATGCTATGCTGCATTGAAAAAAACACGTGTTCCCCTATTTGAAGTTTGTGGAAAAACTGTTCATAAGTCTTGGATTCTATGGCCTACAGCTGCAGAAGCTGGCTACAAGAGGCGTAGCAAGGTAAGTTGTCCTTCAACAATGTCCTTCTGTAGAAGCCAGAGCAACAGGAAAGAGGACTGGGCAGTAGGGGATTCGGGGCTGTAGCATAGGAAGGGTAATTTGGAGGAATCTCACCAGTGTTGCCGTTATGAGGCGAAGGCTTCTGTGAAAATCTCCCTCTCTCCGGTGTACTATAACGACATAGCTGGGCGGTATTGACACTTTTTTTTGTTACTCCGTCCGAGAATTACCATTAAGTATGCATGAGCAAGTAGCGCCATTCATTATTCATTCATGATTCATTCCAGTAGACTGGCGTATTAGATCACTTTTTCTTATCCAGCTTTACGACGCATGTCAGACTCCGGTCTTCTTTGTTAACCGCCTACGAGGCTAGTGGGCTATCCTTGGCAACGAGGAAACCAACACTAAACTTTTCTCTCGTTTATTCCAGTTCTCGCTCTGCGCTTCCTAAGAAGCCACCAGAAGCCTGCAGCCTACGAGGAAACGATTAATGCAGCTGCTCTCGTGGTTGTATTGACAACCGAACCACAGAAGGATGATCCATCATGCACCCCACAGCCCTCCTCGCCTCTCAAATGTGTATTTTCTTACAAACAGTTCGACCAAGAGAGGTCGTTGAAGAAAAGTAAAGTAATTGGACTTTCTTAAAAACAGTTTGAGCAAGAAAGGTTGTCTAAGAAAAGTATAGTATTTTTTTACAAATAGTTTGACTAAGAAAGGCTGTATAAGTATTTGTATTTATAGTTCATCCGTCATAAAGGGAGATCTATTCAAATGCCATACATTCCGCACTGAAATGCAGCCAAAGACTCGTATTGAAAGGTAATGTTAGGTGTAGCTGAAATAATGGGCCAACAAGAAACAGCCCAGTATTAATATTAATGGGCACATACCCGACCTGCAGTCTTTCAAATTGCATACCTCAGCCTCAATAGCCTCACACACACACACACACACACACACACACACACACACACACACACACAGAGACAATCAGTCGACAATGGGTCTGGCCTGACCAATACGATTAGACTATGCAAAATCTTAGTCAAAGATATCCCTAATATCCATCTATATATCTATAAGCACATTCACAAACCGATGCATATTCCCTTATCTTTCAACACCATGGTATTTCAAGAGATGGCTGGCTTATCTTCTGTCCATATAATATCCAGTTTTTTGCTTCTAAAAGCAATCCTAAAATAGTGACAGATTAGGCAGATCTAGCTTTAAACAGACTTAATGGCCGATAGATTGCAATGTTTCGTATCACATGGTTTTGGACAACCGAAACAATCCTTATGCACCCTATGCATTACATTCTCAGAATAGTTTGTTCAGAATTCAATATTTTTCAAATCGTTGAAGATAATTGACTTTCAATGTTTTGTTTGTGTTTTGGTCCTGTGGGAAACAGGATCTCTAATTGACATAAGAACCGTCAGTTAATATAGACGAGGTCGAGCTGAAAGAAAATCATACAATCTAGGTGGTATGCATAGTATAGCAAAAGATAGAAAAGGTACTGCATCTATAGAACAATCTTCTAACCAGTTGCCCCTCAATGCACTTTACAATCATTGCCAGACATTCCTCCGTTCCTACACACACCGACGGCGGTGTCAGCCATGCGAGGCAGCAGCCCGCTCGTCAGGAGCGGTTTGGGTGAGGCGTCTTGCTCAGGGACAGCTCGCCGCTCAGCCTGGAGGAGCCGGGGATCGAACCAGCAACCTTCCGGTTACCAGTCAACCCGCTCTACCTCCTGAGTCACTCCCTCCCCCTAAGAGCTGTGCATCTACAACTGAGGTGTATAAATGGATTGGCAGTACCTCTCAGCCGGTCTATGGACCAGCGCTGGATCTAGAGCTGCAGAACAACACGGTGTGGGTCGGACCGGATCAGGCAGCTACAGTGTGCCTCCAGCCCTGCTCGTCCTCAGAGGTGTGAGTCAGAGACGTCCGGATGAGTGCACCCCTACCTGGGGTTGACCCTTGACCCCTCACAAGCGCCGTATCCTGACAACCGGGGGCTCTGTACTTAGCTCCTTGACTTGACTCTCTGAAGCAGACGAGAAGGAAGAGGTGCTTCTTTGAAAGCGAAATTAGGGAGGATGAACAGAGGGGGAGAAACAAAACCATGAAGAGGGAGTGAAGCGAAGACGGACGCAGGGACGAGACTGCAGAGCAGCAGAACAGAGGGGTCACAGCTAAGCCTTGGAACACAATAGACAGGACACGAGTATACACACTAGGAGGTGACAACGGATTTATCCAAGCGCAGCCAAAGGGAAGGATCGCCAGACATTGGGTAAATACTGTATGTTGTAGAGTTCCTTTATTTTAGCTACTCTGGGTTTTACAGACACTATGGATTCGCTTTATTGTCGTTTGCCTTGAAGACGAGGGGGTCCCCCTAGACCTCAATGGGGTGTATGATTTCATGATTCCCTGGGAAATACAGTAGAGAGTACATGATATCATGAACCACTTAGCAATATTGAGATGAAATTCATATTGCGTGCTTCAACAAAAAAAATAATAAAAATCGAATTTTTCCTATTCAATCCGATTTTCTGGAAGTAGGAGTACTAACAATATCAAGAACATTTTGACATAAAATATTCTTTACTCAACTTTACTCTTTACTACTTAAAATACTTTAAACAGGGATACAAGCCTGAGCTATATCTACTTTATCATATTCGGATGAAACATGTTGTAAAACAGACTTTTATCCGTAACACCAAACATAAATGTTGGCTTATTTGAGGATCCAGCCTCCCTTGATGACTCCAAAGAAACCCTTGGCCCATCCAAAAAAATAAACAGAACAAAGACACTGCTGGATGCAAGTAGACGTCTGAGTAACAAGATACGGAGCGAGGCAAAGTCATGACTAATGAATGGCGTCCTTCCTTGAATAACACACTTTCAAAACTTTGCTCTGCTTTCTGATACACGATGCGCACGAGTATCGACGCTCAGACAGACATTGCTCGCGGGCCGGCCTGATGTGCAAGGATACAATAGCATGATGAATAAATGCAGAGGGCGGAAAGGGGGGAGGACAGGGGAGGACGGGGAGGAAGGGGGAGGAAGGGAACAACGTTGACCTCGACAGGAGAGAAGCTCTGAAAGGCTGAGCAAGTGCTCCCGGGATTCAGCCCATCCACCGCCTTGACTCGACCGGCCTGTGGAAAAACCTGCTTTACACAGTCTGACTAAATATGGAGAGTGAGTCAGTGGGCATTTGTTAAAAACCTTTGGTTGAACAAAACTCTGCGCACCCATGCTGAATGAATAATAGCGACGGTAAACGTTGTTAGTGTGTGTGGAGCCACTTCAGACAGGGCCCGCTGTGTTGGCTTCCGGTACCTGTCGCCGGCCTTCCCCCTGTAATGGTTTTCTGTCCTTTGCGTTGGATGCGGCTGTGTTTAGCGATGGCTCCACTGAGCCGGAGTGGGTTGTTGCTGCTCAGCATGGGGTGCTTTTCTACGCAGTCTCCCTCCCCATCCTTCCAGATGAATAAACCAACAAGGGGGGACTATTTGTTTTAACAGGGTTTTATGGCCCTGTCTGTTGGTAATCCTCTGCTGAGAGCTGCTTGATTCATTGACCTTACAGTAGTTAGAGAATGACAGGTTAACTGTACATATTATACGTTTCTTTCACACCGTGCGGGCCTTGGAAATGGACGTCCCCCTGGTACCAAATTCAGCCGGGGGATCTTGCGAAGTGAATCAATGAGTGTAAGAGCATGAATGTAATGTTATTGACGTCTGCGAGGATCATACATGCTATGATTGGTCAACGACCTGCAAATTTCAACAGAGACACGTGTCAATCATACGTTAAAGCTAAATTGATTGCATAGGCTCCTTGAGAACAGCCTGGGCCCCCTGTCTCCCATGATGCAACCTTTCCTTGTTTGGGATGAGTCGGAGAGAAAGATGTTCAGCTATTTATATAAAACTGCTATGGTTTGAGGGCGGCGGTACCAAGCTAACTCTGCACTGCTACAGGCAAAGCAGGAGCAGCGGGGATTAGGGGCTGATGAATCGGCTGAATCGCATCCACCAGACGACATATTACAGCGCTCGAGTCTGATTCATATTGTCTGAGTTGTTTTGACCGCATTATCCCAGCGCTGCTAAGCGTTCCGTCTGCTCTGCTCGCGTCCGGGGGATAAAGAAAGGAAGAAGACGCGAGGCATATCATAACATGCTGCTCGTGTGTGGACAGGAAATAAATACACAGCAATATAGGCCTACGTCTACAATTTCCCCATATTTTGAAACTGCCGGATCAACGAGCGGGTGCCACGGATATAGACATCAATAAGCAAAACGAACAAATAGGTGACATGGGCGCTGTGGATCAGAGTGCGTCTGTCTCTCTCCGTCTCTCGTTGTGAGGGAGACGATGGGTAGAAACAGCTCATTACAGCCGATAACGAGCGCTATGCGAGAACAGCGAACCAACCCAGAGGAGCCGGCGGCGGCGGTAGTAGCTACAGACTTGGCGGTTAGCAGGCTTAGCTAACGGACACGGCGGTTTGTAGCTACTTTCCGTTTAGAAACTTTCCTTCTCCAAAGGGCCTTATGCCGCGTTTCCACTGCAGGGTGCGGAACGGATCGGATCGCAAAGGTGCGGTAGGGAGGGGGCGGTATAGCCCAGCTCAGTTCCGAGGTCGCGTTTCCACTGCCGACAGTACCCTTTGTGGTAGGCCGGATGTCGATCGCCGCGGCAGCTACGTAAACATCGTAAAAAACGTCTTCCTCCCCAAGAATGCAGACGAACGTCTCCACCTCCTTGTTCGCCCAAGCAAGCGTTTTGCGCGACAAGTTAATTGGAAAGAATAATACCTCGAGGCTACTGTTCGTTTGTTTTTATCCCCGCGTCACCCGGAAGTGACGATTCTGTCGACCAATCAATGGAGGGGGGGTGTAGCTAGAATTTCACGGGACCCTTTCAGGCATCTCGTCTCGTTTGCGGTACCCCAACGGAGGAGTCCCGAGAACGGGGCCGGAACGGGTACGGCAAAGTCCGGGTCACGCCCACTTTTGGCAGTGGAAACGCGACCCGACCCGCACCTTTGCGATCCGATCCGTTCCGCACCCTGCAGTGGAAACGCGCCATTACTGACTTCAATAGAGTTAGCGAAGGGCCACAATTCTTTTCTGTTTGTTTTGGCCACAATTAAAGTATTTTCTTTCAGTTTTTGCCAGAAGTCTAAGTAATTTCTTTTCAGCTGGGCCAAAAATCGAAGTGTTTGGCCACAATTTTGAGTGCTTGTTTTAGTTTGGCCACGATTCAAAGTATTTTTTTCAGTCAGGCCACAATTATTAATATTTTCGAGTTGGAATGATTTGGGATAAACAGACACACGCTTTACAGCAATATTTCGCGGGAAACCAAAGACGCCATCAGTGGAACGAGTCCCCTGTCCCTCGCAGTGTCCACATGCCAAGGAGATTGGGGACTTTTTTTTTTTAAATGCTTAACATATGGAAAAGTATGAAAAACTATCAAGGGATGGAGCCATTCCCCCGGAGGGGTAATGAAACGTGTTGGGTTCGGTCGGGGCGCCAAGTATTCTTTGGCAGCCGTGAACAGACCTGGGCGGTACGCCCGAGTAAAGCCTGGGTGTGGGGAAACACCTAGTGGGGCTGGGACTCTGTTCCACGGACTGATCCCGGCAGGGCTCTATATGTCGCCCACGTCTGCAGTGGGGCAAACCAGACGGGAGGGAGTGAAGCGAAGACAGACGCAGGGACGAGACTGCAGAGCAGCAGAACAGAGAGGTAACAGTGAGTGTGAGTGTCATGTGTGCATTTACCCTAGACACGGGTAAATAGGTCGCAGAGTTCCATTATTTTAGTGACTCTGGGTTTTACGGACGCTACGGCCTCGCTTTATTGGCGTTTGCCTCGGAGATGAGGGGATCCCCCCTGGACCTCGCTGGGGTGCATTATTAATTACCTCCAGTGGAAGAGAACGTCTCGTTGAACACTCAGGTCGACATTGTCGAACAGAAAAACTCCCATTTCCGTTCCCGCCTTCCTATCTGCATACATCCATATGCAAGAGCCCCTCGCATAACGTTCTCATCGGCGTCTCGGTCTAAATGTAAATTCGAGTATTACAGATGCAGCGCAGCGTGCAACTCACAGCTCATACACCCCCGATCTGGCACTCAAAACACTCACACGCTGGCTCGCGGTGTGTGTTAACTCTCACTCTGTCTCCCTCTCTCTCACTCCGTCTCTCTCGCTCGCTGTCACACTCCTCCAGCCCCCGCTACTCCTGGCACTGCCTCACTAAGTCGGTGGGGGGGGGGCATGAGACGCAGGGGGCGGAGCCACGGGGCGTCCCGCTCTCCCCCACATCCCACGTTAGCAGACACCTTCCCAACGCACTGACTGACTGCCCCCTGTCCAGCCCTCAGGGTCATCGCGGATTAACACACAACGACTCATGCTCAGAGATGCTGGCTTTATGCAGCCCGTGCCGGTTCTGTTACGACCCAGTGCCAGGTGGGAGCAGCGTTCAGCGTTCAGCAGTCTCTGGCGGCGCAGCCTTCCAGCCCGCGTGCAGAACACATCCGTCAACCCCGAGCAGCCGCTTATCGCCTCCCTGATGCTGGGGGTGATAAGCCCGCAGATGAGATTCATGCTCCACCCTCGGCGATGTCTCTGGTCCGCTGGTGGTGTTGAAGCCCCTGGAGCTGTGAGCCTTCAGGCCAGAGCTTAATGCCACGTGTGCTAGACAGCGCTGGCACACGGACGCTGCTTTCGCTCAACAGAGGATCAAGTTGTGATTGGCTACTGTTGGCCTGTAGGCCTACAGGTAGGTGTTTATCAGGCTTGGGAGTTCCTGCTTTCGGACCACAGACTGATATGACTGATATGAGAAGAGCAAATTACCCTTGCTGTCCTCGTGTCCGTTCAATAACATTACAAATATGTGAGCGACATTTTATGGAATTATTAATTGAATTGTTGTGAAATTTTAAATGAGGCAATATACACATAACGAGTATACGGTTATTAGTGTTTATTTTACACTCAATCCTGCCCTGCATAATTTATTAACAAATTATGAGTCAAGACTCCTTTTCCAATTAGAAATGACCTTACCTCCAAACTTGAATTAGCATCTCACCAAACAAATACGCTTTGTATTTTAAGAAGTAAACAAGCTGAAAGCGTACTCAGGAGTTAGCTGAGAGATCGCACCTGGGGCGGGATATAAATATATAAAGATAGCCAATCGGGCTAGGCTCAGCACGGTGCTAATTGTAAACACATGAATATTACATGACGCAGTGTTCAGTCAAATCTCCTCAGCGACCAGCGGCAGACACAGTACTCATACCAGAGTGCAGCAAACCGAGGCGAACACGGTCAAATTGAGGTTTGTGGACCTCACTGCCACCCTAGCTTCCATTTAATATGTAATCAAAATGCAAATATGGTTACCATCTTAAACAATCGGCAAGTGGAGAACGTAACAAAACAACAATCTGTATCTTGCAGGGCTGCAGATGGAAAAGGGTCACCAGCATTTCATCCAATACACACACACACACACTGTCACTGTCTTACTCACACGCTATCTCCTTCTCGCATACACACACACCGTGACTGTCTCCCACACAGTCGCTGTCTCTCACCCCCCCACCCCCCCCACCCCAACACACACACACGCGCACGCACACACACACACACCCCCCCTATCATTATATGAAGGTCTTGCTCATGTCTGGAAAATCAAAGGCTCTCTGGTCGATATTGAGGTTCAATGCATGTCACTGTTCCCCGAGATGCCGGCCAAAGGAGGGACTAGAGGCAGGTCCCCGCGACGTGCCATCGATCCCCCTGCCATGTTGTGGGTTGTGTAACCCTGGTGTCCCCGTGCTTCCAGTCGCCGTGCCACCTGTTACCTGAAGGGCTTTGATATGCTTCAGTACCGTGTCCGAGCCGCCGCCCAGACCCCAGCCCTACAGTGGGTGTGGGACGACGACATGGCAGGTAAGTCCCGGGTTTGAGACGGAAATCACCACGGGGAGACGTGAGGAAAGACGAAATGGGAGACGGAGGGGGAGACGGAAGGGAAGGCGGTTGTCCTTGCGTCAGAGTGGTGCAGCGGATGGATGGGCTGATGAAAGACGACCACAACACGCCTGCAGAGATGTGGAAGCAGCTGCCCCCATTCTCCGGCTCAAGTACGAGCGCTGTGCTGTAGCGCAGAAGGACGAGAGCGCGTTACGGGACAAGACAAAGCCGCCAGGAATAAAGACCTGACCTCCCATCCAAGGGGGGGCCGGGGGGGCCGGGCACACATCAACACGTTTGATCCACAGGCAGGTGTGTCGTTAGGACGGAGACAGCCCACATCTTCCCTGACGACACCAGTCTTAGAACCCCCGTCTCACACCGACGAGGCGGTCCACAGCTCTGTACGAGGATGTCTGTCACTGTCGCCGCCTCGGCCGCGTTGGCGAGCGAAGGTATTCTGGTGCTCACTCCGTCATTTCTGCCAATTTTCAACGACGAGCGGAGGGGAGAATACCGTTATGCCACAAGTGCACCACTTACCAAATATTTGAACCGAGTAGAACCGACATCGTTATAAAGTAGGGTCCTAATTTCAGCACAAAAAGGTGCGAGAATAGACCTTTTTTTCTGGGAAAGCTCATTTGGGACAGCTCACATTCTGAAGCAGTTGGCAATTGAGAGATTGTTCTGTCAGACACTCTCGATACCTTATGAATGATGTCTTACCTCCTGCTCCCAGTCGAGAGCGAAAGCTAAAATATTGATAAAACATTGTCTTGCTAAAAGAATGCAACTCATGCAAACATATTGCATACCCACGGTATTACCATAAGAGGTGTACCCAGTGGTGTAGTCTATTTTATTGTAGTGGGTATACTGTGATGATTCCCTCCCAGCCTCGTACAAACCCGTCCCACCGGTACGTGTACGTGTGTGGCGCTTATGGGGTGTCGCACCACACTCACCAACGCAGGGGTCTACAACCCGCTGATTTAAGAGTATAACGATTATCAACAATCATGGAAAGCTGAGTAGGTTTATCAGTTTTAATAACAGTATGAACAAATAGAACACAAAAATGACGAGTTGTCCTTTGTATATCTATAGTAGCAATAGCACATGCTAAACAAGGACAAAATCTACTCAGAATAATTTAATGAACTCTTTACAACCATGGCTAACCAGTGCATGAGAAGGAGATGACAGGAGACTAATGTTTCACTTTTTCAATTGCTCTAATTTGAGCTCTTACTTTTGTTATCTAACATACCATACAGTAATTGAATAGTGTAAAAGTGTGAAATTACTGCACCTTAAAAATGACCATGAATTAGCTATACTCTCATTTGCATAGTGATTAACATTATGAATTTCAATTGTGTATACCAACTATATGTTGGCTGACATTTACCTAACTCTTTTCCCCTCCACTCTAACCAAGGGTGCCTGTTTTTAAATTCCCTAGCCTGACACCCAGTCTGAAAGGCTGGCCAGGGGTTCTCATCTAAAAGTAACAAGGAGATATAAAGTGGGATTAAAACATTGTCTTCTGTTGACTACTTATTATGTGGTTTACACATTAATATGGGAGGACTGGACACACACACACACAAGCGCACGCACGCACGCATGCACACGCGAGAAGGAGGGGCTCGGCCCGCCAACTAACGTGCAGAGATGCAGGGGCAGCTTCGCGCTTCGTAACAGAGACAGGGCAGAGCGCGAAGGGGGGATTTTATGAATGGTGAATGTAGGAGATAACTTCCCCTGCTTAAAGTATTTTATCGCAGTTATACCCAACCGGTATTTGCGAAAAATAAACACAGAAGTGAAAGATCTGTCACAAGACGATTGATACGTATCCGTGCACATTTTTAAGTGGGTATACGCAAATCCTGGTGCGTTCCTAGTGGGCATACGGCGTATACCTGCGTATCACGTAGACTACACCACTGGGTGTACCTTGTAACCTCCTCCACCGCTGTTGATCCCCAGTCCCTAGCTCCGCCCACAAACACTGCCAGGAGTAAAGGTTCGCTAGCTAACTTAGCTCTAAAAGAACGATATAACATAATTTAACGTGTAATCGCATCTGCAACAGAACTCAGATTAATGACAAATTAATCAGCGTCAGTTTGGCAAAGTTCAATGTTCAGAAGTCCTAGCAGAAGCTTGGGCTCGACATAAAAATAACCTGAATCAGCCACGAGCTCGTTAGCCTTCTTATTATCCTGTGCCACAGAAGGATACTTTATGCAACGTTTTTATATAATGCTCCATGGAAAATGTTGTGTCCTGTTATATTATCGAGGATGGAATAGAAGAGATAATAAATGAAGGTGAACCAAGAAATTCTAACAATTTAAACAGGATCCGAAAAACAGTCATTTAAAATGACCAAAAAAAATATGAACATTGGCAGATCTGAACATTTGCAAACATGCCCGTCTCTGATTCTTCCCTCATCATAACGGAGGTCAGGGAGGGCACAGAATGCCAGGCTCATTATTGCCACAGACCTCCGGATGTTAATGACGATCACACCTTCTCCGCGCGGGAGAGGAGCCCATCAATGAATAATGCTGGAGGCGTAGAGAGCAACAACAACGCTGCTGTTTATATTAGAACTATAGGCTGTATGCTACAGCAACAGAAAGGATGAACGCCGTCAGATAGACCCCAAGAGACACGAGGACAGCAGATCCCACTTCTAGGATGGCGAAAATCACGAAAAAGGCTGATCAAGATTTATAGACTAACGAGACATAAAGAACACAGTTCATACATGAATGCCCTTGTTCCCATTTTTTTTCCCATACGCATTCAATTAACACAAGAAGCACATTTTAGACATGAACAATTACTCTAGTAGATTAATGTATTAATAATAATTGAGTCATTTCTCAATAATATGGCTTATCATTTTTGGACAGCGTGACAGATGAGGTTTGGGCTTCCCAGTAGGAAATAGTGTTTGTTTGATCCCCGACCACCCCCCACCACCCCAACAGCATCAGTGGAACTGTAAGCATCCTCAAGCAATATGCTACCCCCCTACCTGGCCGTTAATTACCCCTCTCCACATCCTCTGTAATTAGCGCTGGATAATAGACTTTCGCAAATGACTCCATAGTAATGTGATAATGGCAGCTTGTCGCGCTGGGTTGATGACTTGTTTATAGTCATTATCCGCATGTGTCACAGAACACATGTCAAACACACGACAATGACCCGCTACCGCGAAAGATGATTACTAGGGCCGCGAGCTACGGCGGCGCACTACTGAATGGGACCATGCTGCGGCAGGCGCCCATGTTGTGAAACCCAACGTAGCTGAAGAGATGGAGACTGAAAGACGACGAGATACGAACACACACACGTAAACACGCAACACTGAAAACAGATCAAAAGCCCCCGCGATAACACCTCAATGATCACCTAATTAACTCATAAATCAGTGATATCGGAGCTTTATGCTTTTTCAGTAACACCGCCTAGACGGGTTCTCTGATTATTTTTTGTGTACCTTATTCTTAAAATTCTCACATAAACAACCTTTTGCTTTGAACGGATTTGACTAAATAGCACAATTAACTGCCTCAAGTTCGCAATATGGGTTATTTTCTTCCCAGAAGGACAAAGAGTCTAGTGTTGCTTATTAACAAGATGTTGCAGAAAGCTGCCAATTTCTGTTTCCGTGTAAAAGGCTGGGAGCATTAACTGCTAAAGGCCGCCAACAAGGGCCAATCTCACAGTTTGTAATTACAGTCATTATCTGTTCAGAAACACCGTGGGCTGAGGAATCAGAGCTCCCCTCGAAAACACGACAGCACAACCCCAGACGAACCACTTGCTCAAGGCCGGACAACATTCCGGTTTGGAAGAAAAGACACGCACATTGCATCACTCTCAATAGACCTGAGAACAACACACAATATAGACAGGCCGTTGTATGGAGTCCCAACTGTGGTTGCATTGTCCACTAGCTTAGAATCAGCAAGTGCTTCCGTAAGTGCCTTCCCCTTTTTCCAAGGATGATTTCCCAAACGGTTCAGTGAAACCAATCATCTGCCAGCATCAGTGAAACCAACCCCCCCCCCCCCAACGGTATTTAATGTCGGTGGACAGGGGTAAACTTTGTTTGGAGAAAATGGGCTCCTAGTTTAATTTCTAGCTGAAAGGCACTGGGTTCGATTCCCGATGGACCACACACACGCACCAACCTGTATGCCGGCCCAAACCGCGACCTGTTCCTTTCAGAACTGAAATCACCGGATAAAAGAGTCTGCAAAATAACGATAGCTGTATACAGTCACAGTAAATCAGGAAATCTCGACAGAAATATAGCGTGCCAGCTCTAACTGCACAACTATTTTAAGCAATCCTTCTCCCTCGTTCGTTGTTCTCCTCGCGGACATGAGGGCGTCTCCCCCCCCCCCAGTGCCGAGTTCTGCTGCTCATGTCTGTCCCCCCCTCCTCCCCCATCCATCACTCACTAACCGCCAGGGATCCATTTTCTTATCTGCCTTTCTCTCCTCGCCCCCCATCTCTGCCCCCACCCCGTCCCTGTCCAGCGCCCCACTCTACTCTACTCCACTCCACTCCCCCCCCCCGCCCCCCCCCCCCCAACGGCTCAATCCCCGCAGCGTTCTAACCTCCAGGAGCCCCCCCCCCCACACACACACCGAGCAGCTCCGGATTGGCTCTCTCTGAGCCGCGTGTCGGGTGCCTCTTCGGGCCAGGCCAGGGCGTCACTCCGACGGCAGAATCACCACGGATGCCCTTTGGAAAAGAGCCCCTATAGAGCCCCCTAAAGGGAGGTCGTGATAACGCCAAGTGAGGCAATAATAATAATAAAAATAATATTAATAACCCCGCAGCCACGCAACGACATCCTTCTTATTAGGGTTGGGGGGGCCGTCAAATGAAAATGAATGCACGCCTCTCCTTTATGTCGATAAAACGCAAAGTTCATAAAAACCAAAGACCATAAAAAGAGTCTCACACCTTTTACTAGCCTTCCCTCCGGGGCGGACGACACCGTGTCGGAGTTGGCTCCGAGGCCAGCGGGCGGGGCCTTGCCAGCTAGCCTCCGCGGCGCGCTAACCGACGAGAGGAGCTGCTAATTGGCTATCGGTGTACACGGGGCCGCATCACGCTGTGGCCCTCCCACCGGCGGCCCGGTCGAACGCACGGACCTGAGCGTTAATGAGCGTGCCTGTGAGTGAGACGGGGGCTGCGGGTGTGGACGCCGTCATTGCTCTCATTTGGGTCTGAGCGCGTGCGGTGGCGTGCGGCGGCGGCGGCCCAGAGCAGCTGCACGGCCTTTAGCCCCGGTGCTGTCTGATCCACTGTGGCAGACACTGATGTAGCCTGTCAGGATGATCACTTAGTGTTTAATTAAGGTGGTAATCACACTCAGAGGGGACGAGAGAGAGAGAGAGAGAGAGAGAGAGAGAGAGAGAGAGAGAGAGAAAGAGAGAGAGAAAGAGAAAGAGAGAACAGGGGAGAGACCACGAGAGACCACAAGAAAGAGCAGAGAGGGCACGAGAGAGAGAACGAGAGAGAGAGAGAGTGAGCAAGAACGAGAGCGAGCGAGATGTGTTTGGTGAGGCCATGAGAGAAAGAGACGGTGGAAAGGGAGAGAGAGAGAGAGGAGGCAGAGGGGGAACGAGTGTGTGGCGAATGGAGCATATCACACACAGCTATTATTACACACACACACACACACATTTCTCCATCTCCGTGAACCGACTTTATTTATCCAACACAATCGGTTTCCTGTTTCCTCTGTGATGATGGCACATGAACGTCGCGGCAGACACTGCATTATGAAGCGTGAGTGAAACAGAAACGAGCTTGTGTTTGGGGTCGTTACACAGAGACGATGTAATAAACATATCTCAGACAATATAGGCGCCGCGCAGCACGCTGCAAGCCGCTGCTAATGGGCAAACCGACTTTCCATCGGCTATTGGGGCGAACGCCACTCTGAGTATCTGACTGAAGCCCCACGATCCCACTAGAGATGTTCCCATACCAGTTCTTCCTTCCCGATGCCAATTCCGATCCCTGAACTTGAGTATGGGCCGATGCTGAGTATATACAGATACAGCATCTAGCATTGTAACTACTAACAGCACTTGTTCTCATTGAAGGGTTCTCCAACGATGACAGCAACGTATAGTCGGTTCACTTGCTGATATTCTTTGCCTGTGTAGTAAGTGAGCTAGTATCAGATCGGCGCATAGACTCGCCCATAATCCATACAGCATTTTAGGCAGTATCGGAGGGATTTCCAATAATGGTATCGGTCTCGGAACAACTCCAAATCACACCATGATCCTCATGTGTGGTCGGCTCTCCAGCATGTTGGAGTCGCCCTCTGCCTCCGCCTCATCAGTCCCATCCCGAAGACACCCCCCCCCCCCCCACCGACTGTCCCAGATACCGCCCTTGGATCTTCAGCCCAGTGTCACTCAAAGTTCACTGAGAACACTGAGGCTTTTTTTCCAGAGATGACATGCTAATGTGGTGCCAAGAGACCCTTTGTGGGTGTGAGTGAGAGATATGTCTGTCGGTCATGGTGGTGGTGATGAAGGTGTTGATGATGAAGGTGGCGAGGTTGGTGGTGCTGATAGGGGTGGTGGTCGTGGTGGTGTGGGGGGAAATCCATGTGTATGCAACATCACCCAAGCGCTGGAGATACGAGAGGTGCAGCCAGAGAGAGAGAGATGCAGCAAGAGAGAGAGATGCAGAGAGAGAGAGAGAGAGAGAGAGAGAGAGAGAGAGAGAGAGAGAGAGAGAGAGAGAGAGAGAGAGAGAGAGAGAGAGAGAGAGAGAGAGAGAGAGAGAGAGAGACAGAGCAGGAGCGAGAGAGGAGCAGAGAGAGAGGGAGCAACACGGGGGAGAGGTTCAAGAGGGGGCACGTCGGAAGACTCACCGGGGGGGGAGGGGTGGGTGAGAGGGAGGATGGAGGGGGGGCTGTAGGGAGGAGGTGTGGGGAACGGGCGGAGGACAAAGAGGATGATGATGCCTTCCAGAAGACGTTCTGTCGGCCAGATTATCTTTGATGGCAGCGCGGGGCAGGACGTGAGGGAAGACGCGCCAGACAGCTGTCCAGTGGGAACCAGTACGGCTAGGGAGGAAGTTCTTCCTGTGTGGAGCACAGGAAGAACTGGACCAGAGAGCTGCGAGTGCCGGCTTTGTAGTTCCTTCCACGAGATGAAAACGAGTCAGTGGAAGGTACAAAACCTCTGGTTAGTGTGGAAGGTACTGGAAAGAAGTAAGGACAATGCAGCGCTGCTCAAGTACCAGATATCACACTAGATGTATATACCTGAAAGGGTTGAGGATAAAGCTACTCTGAAAGGGAGTACTCGTCTGAACTCGTCGGCCTCGCCCCACTCTGTCGGTACCAGACAAACCGCCGTGCTGATTGAGTCGGTTCCCGTTACGAACAGTACAGCCTTGGAAAAACTCCAAGAAGGGGAGATCGGAACCGTATACAATTCAGTACAAGTGTACCTGGCCATCAGACAGCTCGGTCTCAATAAATTAAATGTTTTCAATGAGGATCAAATCTGTCGGGATCGGGGACGCTAAAGGGCTTCTTGGTTTCACAGGGAATCGCAGGGATTTCCTCCAAAAACTGAGACCGTCTCAAACATCGTATATGTTCATCGAATCACATTTGATCTCAGGCCATGCGAGCGCAGTTTGCAAACCCAGGGCGAAAATAAAGCTCTGAGCGAAAAAGTAAATAAATGATCAGAAGGGAGCATTAGCCATGGTTAACGTCAAAGCAGCCCCAGATTCTCTCTCCACACCTCAGCTGAGGAGCTGGCGGATGAGAGAGGCCGCGGAGTACCATCGCCGTTCGTGTCACTGCTCCATTCACACAATACATCAGAGCGCTGATAGCCTGGCCTGGTGTGTACAACTCTGTCGTGTTTAACAAGCAAACAGCGATACTGAGAATCTCATTGGCAGCGTCTTCAGTCCTTCTCTGAGCACAGGCGTGTACTAAAGTTGTAGGCCTCTGCTACTCTGGGTAACAACACAAAGTTAGAGGTAACCAAACAGCATTGATTGAGAAATTGATTAGGTAATATTGTTGCGTTTCCAAAATGTAGTCTCCTCCTCTCGCCAACTAGTGATAGTATAATATTCATCTTTAACTCATACATTTGCCAAGTGTCCTCTTCACAATTTCACAGATGGACTTTGGCAAATGAAGATGATGAGAGTGCACAACAAGTTTGTTTAAAGTGCAGGCTAGACACTACCTTGAGGTAGCAAGCAATCATTCTCGCCTCGGGTGTGAGCTAGAAATAATTGGCCACGGAAACAAGGCATCATGAATGTGAGGCGTTGTAGCGTACAACAAAGGGCACTTCTTTAGGTGGTGGGATTCAGCCGTGCATACTAATACTGTGATACTACCATCACTCTGACGGTGCGCAAGTGTCTAGCATGACAAGCAAAAGAAGCATGTTATGCAATTGATAATCCCAAAAAAGAACTTGGCGACTGGACTGTTAGTTGGTCTCTCAATTACCAGACATAATAACTCATAATTAATAACTGAAAGTAATAACAGAGCAGCTGAATCGCCAAGAGCATTTTGTCCCAAGTGACTTATAATAAGTACATTTGTCAGA
This sequence comes from Gadus macrocephalus, assembly GCF_031168955.1. NCBI lineage: Eukaryota > Metazoa > Chordata > Actinopteri > Gadiformes > Gadidae > Gadus > Gadus macrocephalus. Next base: position 2,242,128 of record NC_082383.1, read on the forward strand.
AGGAAGAGAAACAATATATTGCTGTCGGTACAGGAAGTGCCAAGCACTGACAATCGTTAGGTTAACCCATTCCCAATAAACAACAAAGATAGCGAGGATAAGAGCCATGCAACGGAACGCAACATGCAATCGGTAACGATCCAACGGTTAACATCAACAAGCCATGAGTAGACACGGCTTTGCATCAGAGCAGCTTAAAGTCAACAGCCTTTGCAGGAACCTTTGGTTTAATCTTCACATCGTCTCGACGGAGAGATCGCGCGGAGCCCCTCCTGGGCACCAAGTGTTGAGCTCCACCATGACACATGAAATGACATCACGCCGACCGCAGCCAGCCTTTACGCGGAGGCACATACGTGTACACACGGGCAAAACACGCCGTCGCCGACCCTCGAGCGAAACCCAGGCACTGCTGCACTCACGGTTTTGAAGTCCCGGGGGCCGCACTCCTGTCCCTGGTAGCGGCAGTACAGCATCATCTCCTTGAGGTCGTGGCCCACCCGCTCCGAGAACTCCTTCATGCTGAAGGTCTTGGGCCGGTACGCCGTGAAGTTGGCCCTCTCCTGGAGGAAGGCCAGCACCTCGGGCTCCGCCAGCTGGGGCTGGGGGATGTCCAGGTGCACGTCGAGCAGGGCCAGCAGCTCCCCGGCGTGGTACAGGTCGTTGCGCGTCAGCCGGGTGAAGCGGTAGGCGTTGAGGTTGCACACGGTGACGGCGGGGAACACCAGGCTGCCCGACACCACCGCGTCCACGCTGGTGACGTGCGGGTACGAGAGGAAGTAGGCCAGCCTCTCGGCGCTCTCCAGCGCCAGCAGCCCCAGGCAGGCCAGCAGGGCGGCGCCCCAGAGCAGCCGCCGGGCCCCGGGCCGGCCGTAGGGGAAGAGGAAGCGCAGGCCGTGCAGCGTGCTGCTGTGGGCGAAGGCCTGCCAGGAGGTGGGCTGCAGGCTGGAGCTCTCGCCGCTGCCCTCGCTGCCGCAGCTCTCCTTCAGGTCCATGGTGGGAGCCCGGTCCCCTCGGGGAGGGACGGCCCCAGCGTACTCTCTCACCTGGGGGGACACGGCAGGGAAGAGGTGGTTAGCGTCCCCCACGACGTGACAGCAGGGGGGGGGACGGGACACACAGAGCTCCGGGGGAGGGCGGAGAGTCGGACGCGAGGGGGAAGTTGAAACAGAAAGTTGCGAGACACAGAGAGAGAGAGAGGGAGAGGGCGAGAGAGAGAGAGAGAGAGAGGGCGAGAGGGCGAGAGAGAGAGAGAGAGAGAGAGGGCGAGAGAGAGAGAGGGCGAGAGAGAGAGACGCCCACCACGGAGTGTTACCCGAAACCACCGGCGGTTGGGAAACAGACAACAAACAACAACAACAACAGCCAAATCCGTTCTTCCCAGGCGGCTCCGAAACACGCTGGAAAAGACTCCCATCCTCAGTCACTACACAGGAAACGGAGAGAGGAGCAGAAAGTGTGCGCTGGCTTTCCCCAAGCCTCACTCTCATCTCAATCCTTGAGCAGTTACTGTGAATGCCAGCATGCCCGTGGCTCTGTGACACACACACACACACACACACACACTTCCACCCTCCCGTCCCCTGTTGATTTCGCTGGCAGTTCGTTTTTTGGCTGCAAAAGATTTAAATAAAAACACATCTCCACCAAGGTTAAATGAGCTGTGGCGCGAAGAGCCAGCGAGCGGTTTGTAAAGCTGTCACCCAAATCAGAGACGCATCTGTCCAGAGACCCCCAACTTCAGAGTCAAAATACACATCGCTAACCGCTGCACAATCACACACACACAGCTACACAATGACACACACACACCATCGTTGCCCAATTAACAAGCACAAGTACCTCTGGTTCAGCTTAAGAAGAGGACATCCAACCGGTGCCTAAGCGCAAGGCTGACAGCGTGCGTGCGTGCGTGCCCGTGTGTGTGTGTGTGCGCAAAAGTCAGGAAACGAGAGAGCAAGAGAGAGAGAGAGAGAGCGAGAGTCAGACAGAGCGAGGATGGAGAGAAGGAGTGAGGGAGGGGATACAAGAGAGAGGGGAACGAGAGAGCGAGAGTGAGAGAGAGAGAGAGAGACGTTGGCGTTCAGCGCCAGGCTGTCCTCGCACGCCGTTTCACAGCTCCTCCCGTGTGTCGTCCCCGGTCAGAAGAACCATCTGCCTTCCCCCGTCCCTCTTCCCAGCGTGTCTGTGGCAGCCGCGGAACAACAGCAGGACGCGCAGAGACGGCGCGCTCTCCGGCTGACGGAGAGGGAGAGGGTTACAGGGAGAGAGAGAGCGAGAGCGAGGGGGCAGAGCGGGAGGGAGGGGGAGAGAGGGAGCGCGTGTGTGTGAGAGAGAGTGAGAGAGGGACCAGTGGGCGGACCGGGCTAAACAACACACTCCTCTCCTGTTCCGCTCCCAAGCCACTGAAGCGGGTTCTGTGCGCGCTGAACATCTCGGAGACCCCCCCCTGTGCACGCGCGCGCTGTGGCTCCCCCCCAACGAGGGAGGGAGGGAGGGGGGAGGTTAGCGGGGGAGATAAGACGGCAGGGGTTAAACAGGGAGAAGGGGTGGGAGGGGAGGGGAGGGAGGAGGGTCACGTTCCAGAAGAAGGACGTAACGGCTGACAGCGGTTTGGTGAGAGAGAGAGAGAGAGAGAGAGAGAGAGAGAGAGAGAGAGAGAATCACATGGTCTCCCGGTTAGCCGTGATGCTAGCCGCGGCTCAGCGTGCGGGGAACAGGCAGCACTGCGATGTCAGGCCGAGCACATGAACACACTGATGCGTGAGGCTCCGAGCAGTGTGTGTGTGTGTGTGTGTGTGTGTGTGAGAGAGCCTCTAGCCATGTGCACACTATAATCAAACAGCGCGAGCAGCAGAAGCGTGCCATTCAAAGACATCCTTTCCATTAGTCAGCAGCGCTCTGTTTACAGGGCGCGGGACTGACTGTCACCAAAACGGTGCGTCTGCGACTTTTTATTATGTGTGAAATTGATTTTGTAGGTCGCATCGGTGGCAGTAAACAAATAAAAGAGAAACACTCACACACACTTTCAGTTTTTAGTACGGTGTGAGAAAGAGGTATTGAACCCCCAACTCACATGCGGGACGGGACGCAACCAAGGAGTCAGTTGGTCAAAAAGCAGGAGTCGGCTCAGAGAGTTGAAGGTTGCAAAAACGGTGCCGGTTTATTTACAGTGCCCAAAAAGTATAAAAAGATGACACAAAAGAATACAGCCTCTCGGCAAGCTGTTGCATGTCAAATGCCCGACCTTTTTCCCCTCCCATGTCTCCCCATTAAATAGGCCTACCAATCAGGGCTGATTGGGAGAAACCACTGGGATAGGTGACACATCAATATCACATGATCACTCAAACACCACAAAACAATAGCCCCAACACTATATGTTCATCAAACGATGCATACCAATATATACACATACAACACAGCCTTTGATAAATAAATCACACCAACCATAACGACACTCAAAGTACAAACGCTACCTCACCACCCCCGCCATTAGCAAACCAAATGAACTGTCCCGGAACAGAAAATAAAGCCCTGGTTCCCATGCGGCACACGTTCCCCATGGACCAGTTTGCCGGACGGACAGGAAGAAGGGTAGTTGACAAACACATGCATGTGTGAATTATCTAGCATGTTTGTAAATAAATGGAGTGTATTAAACTGTGGTGCGTGGTTGTTTGTAGTGTGGTGCTAGGTGTGCATGCAAAAGGTAAATGGCTAAATGGTAGCATCTGGGGAAATGCGACCCTCGCTTTTCACATACGGCTTGCAGACAACGGTACATGACGCTGGTGCCCTATGTTACCATGCAGGAGAGCTCCTCAAGTGTGTTAGGAGACGGCAGGTGCACATTGATTACTCAATGGGCAACAGGTGTTCAGCCTCACTCAGAGTCAGCCCCAAGGTCCAATCAGTCGACTAGGAACAGGAGAGGCTCAGCTTAAACCAACCACGGCACAGCACACACACACACCAGACATCCCCCCCCCCCCCCCCCCCACATGTGTTGGTTAAAACACATGTTCTATTGGAATATAGATTAAAAAAATACAATATTGCGAAAGTGCTGTGTTGAGGAACTCTGGCTTTCTGATCCACTTCTGGTACGACAAAAAAAGAGTTCTAAATTTGTGGAAAACAGAAGAGGTTTGTGCCACCACTAGAAAATGTTATTCATGGGCCCTTGTTTGATAACAAGGATGTATCGCGGGATACGCTAACTAGTAATGCATGTGAGAGGTGATTAAGTGGGCAAAAGAAGGAGGGCCCGCTAGGAAAAGGTTCAAAGGCGGGGGGGGGGGGGGAAGGGAGTGGAAACGCTGTGATGTGCAGGAAATTAGATTGAAATGAGATTGGAAAGATCTGTTTTTAAACCGAGCAAGGCTGCCTGAAACCTGGATGGACAGAGCAGTTTTATTTTTCTACTTGTCGAGTTCACTTACAGCTCTTAATGGAAAATTATACATACATATTTAATAGCTAATGATTTGGTTGGGATGTGACTGTTTAGAACTGGCCATATAGACAAGCACAACATCATGTTTTGCAATTGAGTTAGACTCCAGAAATAGCGTAAGTAAAAAACCTGTGTTTTCTATTAGCGCTGCTTATTAATATTAATCACATACTTAATCTAGGATGGTGCAACCCTACTGTAGTGCAATAGTGTTTAATATTAAACGCTACATCCATCACGTAGAAAGCTAATGTAATAATACATGCATAATACATGTGTGTAATAAGACCCAGACAATATAACAATTAAAAACTATTAATAACATAATATAACTTCAGGCCAGCTTGTCTATTCTCATGTGCAACTTGAAAGAGGAAGATAACAAACTCATTTATGAACCCCCCCCACACACACATACATTTTTATGTACGTAATTGTTGCCTTTTTTCGTTACACCCTTGAATGCGGTAATTATTGTTCAACCACATATGAAACATATTCGGCGCTCCAAACCCTGCACCACCTCCTCCGTCACGCCATCATCTGGCCTCCTGGCGCTCCCAGAACATGAAGCGCCAGCTCCACACGGCCACTCATGTCCCCCATGCTGCTGATTCAGGTCAGAGCTCGACGCTCTGTATGTAGGTCAACCTCCTGGCCCGGGTCCCAGCAGGAAGTACCTCACCCTGCCCAGACTGTAGACAGAAATACAGATGCCACAGTGGCCTTTGGATCGCACGTCAACGACGCCGCCATCTTTGGGAGGTCAATCCGGCCAGAGAGCGAATACAAGTAAACAAGGGAGCTGGCTAGTACCTGGTTCCTTTCCGGCTGAGACCCTAATTACTTGATTCTCCTGTTAAGCCTGATCACATTTATTGCAGTTTGACTTACCCCGTGGATTTGATGGAGGGCTATGTGTGCAGAACGGATACACAAGATCTTTTGTCGTTCCGTTAATAACATCATCCAGTTGAGACCTCACAGCAGGGTGGAGGACCCAATCCATGAACTCCTGGAAGGCAAGAGAAATTGGACCTGAGCTCGAGTAAGGTGGTAATGAAGTTGGATCTTCCATTATTTTCGAGGAAGATGTCAATTATCCAAATTAGCATCGGGAGAGCATTCTGATCTTGCAATCTCAAATTCTGTTTCTCTCTCTGCAGATCAATCTGGCCCAGAGCGAGCCCTGTTGAAAGCCTTTTACAAAGTGATGGAACAATCAGCAGTAGGGGAAGCGAATTTAGTCGATCAAGCAAACAAGCAACAGAACAAGGTTCAAATATGAACACAGATGAGTACGGAGAATGTTTTTAGCTTTACTTACAATCATAAGTAGTTAAACCCGTGTAAGGTGCTGCACCTCATCAAACATTAAACCTCTATAGTGTCACACAGACAGCACTTCTAGACATGTTGCTGTTCACTGGAATGAATATTCACTTCATCACACCTCAACTCCATCGCTGGCAGTATGATGTTAGTGTACAAAATTGTGTAAGTGCGTTTTGAGTTTGATAGTTGTGGTGTTTTAATACGTTTGACACGTGACTTGTATCACATTTATTATATATTTACTATAAATGTCTTCTTTATATATTCAGAAGGCCACCCATGTATCAAGCTTTGGTGAAACAGTCGGTGCTACTACAAAAAAGCGTTTGTCCCCTGGGCGTCTCATGAAGATGTAGCATGTGGAAAATGATACACTATGTAGGACATTTTGGCAATTAATTATCTGTATGAAACGGCAGGCAATTTTTCCTTAGTACACCTGCACTTATTGTATCACACACACACACACACACACACACACACACACACACACACACACACACACACACACACACACACACACACACACACACACACACACACACACACACACACACACACACACACACGATTACTAGGTCATTTGTTCTAATATCCTACAACTACAACTGTCCAGAAAATGCACTTTAGAAAGGTTAGCATAAGCATAAAGTTAGCATCGCTTATTCGCGTCGTGTGTGACTTTAAATATACCTAAAAATATACCAAAGTGGCATTGCTTTACTTTTTGAGTCAGCAAACTTATCGGTCGTGTACTTACATCCGTTGTGTTGTGGCATCCCTGTAGAGAGAGTCTAAACGCGGTTATTCAGTCGACGCGGAGCCGGTTGAACTTTTGAGTTCAACTCCCAGCAGCATCAGCACGCGGCCAGGTGTTACGTCACCAGGTGCTACGCCACGGGTCGCCTCCTGCAGAAGATGGTGACATGCAGCTGGAACAAACATCACAAAGTGACCGGTTCAACTACTTCCCTATTAGAAAGTAATGATGCTCTCCCGACTAGAAGGGGAGCTGTAGTTAATACTATGCATGAACGGGGCAACACAAACCACAAATAAAACAAGTTTTCTTTATGGCTAGTGTTGCCCTCTACATGCAACTCAAGATTTATCTGAGTTTCCGCTAATAACCGCATTTAACATTTAAATACCAAAACAAATGGTTGTAGTATGTTGCCTACATCCTAGCTAACTCCCTCCCTCTGGTGCACGTACGCTCACGCACGCGGACTCTCCCAAATGTAGATGTTAATGTATATATTAATTAAGCCTATTAGTCTATTCCACTTTAATGGTAATGGTGAGTGCGTCGTGGATTAGTGGTCTCAATGGATGGACATGCCTAATGGGTGCTAATTGCACTGCCTCATTTCTGACAGCAGCTGTGTATTAAAGGCTTTGCGGGTTACTACTATTAGGCATATGACATAGGGTGAACTGTTATATGAACTGTGCAATGTTCAACATGTTACATTATACATGAGCATGTTCTGCTTCTTTGGCTGTTTCCCACTGCACACATCGCTGAGATCAGCGTTTTTAATGCCAATCTCACTCACACGCTCCATGCAGGGCAAACGCAACACTCTTCATGCAACCCGGGCTTCTGGTGGTTGCTTTTAATTAATGAGCAATTAAAACTGATTAATGTATGGATCACTTTCAATAAAAGACATAACACCAGCGCAATACTTGGCCCAGCTGGTAATCCGTGAAAACAATTTGATTTGAAGTAGAAATTATTCTAGTGTGACGGGAACAGTAACTAAGAACTAAGCCACTGACATTAATCATTACAGTTAATTCTGTTTTAACTGCTGTGCGATTAGCAGGTTCCAATTAAAAAAAAAAAAAACACCGAGGAACGAATCTATAGGATAAAACTGAGAAGCGCACCTATAGGATCAACAGTATTGACTATCAGGGGAGATACTGCCACCTGCTGGTGCGGAAAACACCCTGCAGCTACGCGGCCGATCAGTAATTGCAATAAACATAAACAAAATATGCATTTAAACTGTTCTTTATAAAAAGAAAATGCTGTGGTACACATGACATAGAGATGGATTCAGGACAACCAAGGGTAGCAGTGGGAGAGGTGAAAGCTCACTGCACTCTGCCACTGGAAGCAAAACACTGTAGTTGAATCCAGAGCAGCCGTGTGATTTGCTTACTCCGCTGAATGTGTCACTCCACGTGACCTCGCTGCGAGAGGAAAAGTGCTTCTGCAATCAGCGAGGCTGCTTAGCCATTAGACATTTTAACCAATGACAGAGTGCGTGTGGGTCAACAAATGATTTATACCGAACCGTGTACAACAATGATATTTTGAAACCACACACACACACACACACACACACACACACACACACACACACACACACATACTTTGAAAATAAAGGTTTCTTTTCTCTTTACAGAACGAAATAAAGCAGTAAAACAGAAGTAGTGTTCCCCGTCTGGAGGAGAGGGCGTCTGGGGTCGGTCCTGGGGTCACAGGCTGGAGCGGTCCTCCAGTAAGTCTCCCAGGAGCTCATTCAGGTCATCGTCTGTGGAGCAGAGCCAACCAGGGGGTTAAGGCTAAATAAACTGTCTCCACACACACACACACACACACACACACACACACACACACACACACACACACACACACACACACACACACACACACACACACACACACACACACACACACACACACACACACACCTCTCTCTTCAAACACACATACTGTACATAAAGTCAGACAGAACAACAGTCTCTTATCGCACAGAGACACACAAACTCACTCAGACACACAAAAACACAGTCTAGTAGAAGACCCCCACACACACACATTCAGAAAGACACAAAAACATGTCTCTCTCTTCAAACCCACATACATGTAGTCAGACAGACAGAACAACAGTATCTTATCGCACACACACTGAGGCACACAAACTCACTCAGACACACAAACACAGTCTCTCAGAAGACCGACAGAAAGACACACACACACACACACACACACACACGTTTCTCTCTTCCCAGACAGACTGACCGTTCAGTCACACACACCAGTCTCTCAGAAGCAGACAGACAGTTCAGACACACACAGACCCAGACGCACCCACCTCCCCCCGTCCCTCACCCTCCCCCCCCCCCCCTCACCCACCTCCCCCCCCCTCACCCACCTCCGCCCCCCCCCTCACCCACCTCCCCCCCTGTCCCTCACCCACCTCCCCCCGTCCCTCACCCACCTCCCCCCGTCCCTCACCCACCTCCCCCCTGTCCCTCACCCACCTCCGCCCCCGTCCCAGACCGGGTCCTGCGGGCCTCCCTGGAGCTCCGTGCCGGGGGGAACCTCCTCCGAGCGGGTCCCTGGGGCGACCCCTCGCTGGCGCACCTCCTCATCGTCCTCGTCTTCGTCGTCGTCGTCCTCCAGCTCCAGCTGCATGGAGGAGACGGGGCCCCAAGGGGCCGAGGTGGACGGGCAGGCGGGCTCCTGGATCACAGCACCCGCCGGGGCGGTCTTTAGGGGTCGGCGTGGTTGAACCCCTCCTCAGAGGGATTCTGAGGAGGGATTCGTTTGATCCTGCCGCTAAACTTCCCTCCCTGCAATAGTCACTAGGGGTGGCGAAAATGTAAACTATTCTTGACCGACCACCGAGCCTCATTAACCGGTTAATACCGGTTAATACCGGTTAACCGATCAGATTCGAGCCGCGCCAGCAGCCTCCTCTTTCGTAACTCTGCTTATCTCTCTCCCGCTCTGCCTCCGACTCACTGTGTACAGCCCTGGCTGGGGTTCTTTCATCAGACACCACAACGAGAAGGGGCACGGAACAAAGTAACACGTCGAAAGGCTGATCCAAACAAAGAAAAAATAAAGACCTTGGAAGAGTCGGCAGAGTTTCCCACAGACCAAGGACCAATGTGTGGTGCGGCATAGATGTGGAAGAACAGCTCAATCGGAATAGAAAAGTATCATATATATACGCCTCAATCGGTTCGGAATAGAATTCAATGCAGAATAGAATAGGTGGTGTAGTCCGCTATAAATACTTATTCCGATTAGTTTGGGGTTTAACTTGGAGCAGCTGCAGTAGTTCGCAATTGGTCCACTCCGTCTGTACTTTAATGCACACCGAACATTACCGCTGTCAAGGAAATTGGATTTATTGCCTGATTCACGTCTTTGTTATTATCACTCCGTAGTAGTTACAGTAGTCCGGTAACTTAACAACCCCAGCGTGTCCGGTTGCTAAGCGACGGGTGAGATCGGTGGGTTCATGTGTTAGCATCGTCGTTCTCGCTCCGTGTGTGTGTGTGTGTGTGTGTGTGTGTGTGTGTGTGTGTGTGTGTGTGTGTGTGTGTGTGTGTGTGTGTGTGTGTGTGTGTGTGTGTGTGTGTGTGTGTGTGTGTGTGTGTGTGTGTGTGTGTGTGTGTGTGTGTGTGTGTGTGTGTGTGTGTGTGTGTGTGTGTGTGTGTGTGTGTGAGAATGACAGGGTGCTATGCAGAGATGAATGGACGGAACGATTTTTAGATTTCCAAATCGCGTTATTAAAAAAAAAAAATAATAATAACAAATATATATAAAAAAAAAAAAAAAAAAAAAAAAAGACAGAATCCATTCGTGGCGCTCGATGTTGATTCTGTGGCGCCGCGCCACACAATGGTCTATGTATGGGAAACACTGGGCACTTAATGAACGAACTTAATGTATGTTGGACGTACGTCCTTGCACTTAAGAACTGAGCATTGTGCAGCGTCTTATCCGAGCTATCATTGTTGTATAGGGGAAATGGGTTAATCCTACAATTGTTACTGCTTGGCTCTTTGTTCTACTAACATCCTTACTGTACCGACAGCGATATATTGTCGTTTCTCTTTCTTCTGACTAATTATTGGAAAGTCGCTTTCAAAGGGCATTAAGCATCTGCTTAATGCCCTAAACATAAATGTTATATACAATGTACACAGACAGGTGTCTTGTTCCTTCACAACACAGCGTTCACCTGTGCATGGGTGTGTGCGTGCGTGTGCGTGACTCACCTGCATCAGAGGAGGGAGGTACGGGGTGACGGAGGAGGAGGAGAAGGAGGTGGAGGAGCTGCCCTCTCCATCCGGGGGGTAGATCTTCAGCAGGTTACTGGGCGTGACGTTCAGGTAATGGTTACGGTGGGAGGGCGAGAACACACCCACCTGGGAGTAGTCCAAAAAAAATAAAAAGGGGGGGTGGGGGGGATCAAACGAGTGGAGGAGGGGAAGCACAGCACAGCGGACCCCCGCACCCGCCCCAATGCCATGTCTGCCTTCATGCCCCCCCCCCCCCCCGGGGCCCACTGGTCAACCCCATCTCTCTCAGACTGGGAGCCGGCACGCTGGAGGCAACGCTAGGTAGAGGGGGATTAAAGGTGCTGTACGTTAGATTTAAAAGAGCCGTCATTTCAGTGTAATTGGTTTAGAACCGCCGTCACCATTAGCGGGTTAAATAATCGGTGAAATGACTGCGTATGACACATCTTAGAATAATTTCCGATTTGTTCAGCTCTAGCTCTTTAGATAATCTCTCGATTCTCACCGGCAAGCACCCTAAACCTGGCAGTTCCTCCAGCTCCATCTCTCGCGTGATGATCCGTGTGTCGTGGATCTAAAGGTACGGCCACACCAAAAGCGTCACCTGCGTACCACGCGTATAAAATCGGCAATTTTTCCATAGGGAAGCATTGGTTTACACGCGTATGAGGTGCGTACACGCGTATCATGCGTACCAAGCAACATTTTACTCGCTGTAGGGGCGTATGAGGCGCGTACATACACGCGCGCACATATACGCGCGTGTATATACGCGCGTACATGTACGCGCGCACATATACGCGCGTGTATATACGCGCGTACATGTACGCGAGGAGTTCAAAAAATTGAACTTTTTACGCTCATACGCGCCGCAATAGCCAATCAGCGTTGAGCTTGACCCGACGTCACTGGCAGAGAGTAGTGAGCTTGGACAGAAGCATACGGCCGACATCTTTCTTTATTCTGTGTGGAAATAGTAACATAGTTACGCCATTAAATGCTTTTATGGAAACATTTTTAGCGAGAAATGTGCATTTTACTCTCATAATGTTCGCTCGGTGAATGTGAAGGATGTTTGGTTTGATAGTTATGACAAAGAGGGAACGCTCCGTTCACTTGCATGGACAGAGTCTCTGGTTACTAAGCAACCTCAACGTCTTGGCGGACTATATCTCTGCTGATCAACACTACGAATGCTGGAAACACACCAGACACACCATGTGAAGTTATTTAACCCGATTATTGTTATTTATATCCGAGATTATTTAATCTAACCCGATCCAAGCTCTATCATCCATCCAAACACGGTGGCGTTTGGGTTTCCTTCCTCGGACTCCTAAATCCAGCGCAGCCACAGGCTGGGGGGGGGGGGGGGGGAGTTTTGGGCGGTCTCATCTACGCGCGTATGCGTACGCGCGTATCTGACCATTTTTGACACAAAATGGTCAAGCAACATTTTCGCTGCGTTACGCACGTACATGGTACGCGAGGTACGCGCTTGGTGTGTTCGCACCTTAATGCATTCATTCTAGTTCACACATTTGCACGTCATTATTAATTTCGCATTTCTAACTTCCGTATTCCCCATCCCGACCGTCTCTCTGGTACTGCTGCTATCGTTTCTTTGTATTTTAGTTTCAACATTTTCTATGATGTTCTATGCTCTTATTGATGACTCTTTTTCTGAAATAAATCGGTACACTGTGTCCTTGATGTGTGTGTGTGTGTGTGTGTGTGTGTGTGTGTGTGTGTGTGTGTGTGTGTGTGTGTGTGTGTGTGTGTGTGTGTGTGTCAACAAATGATATGTGTGTGTCAATTCTCCCTCACGGGGATCCAATGAGCTGTGAGTAAGGGCGATGGGGCGATGGGGCGATGGGGCGATGGGGCGATGGGGGGGCGTGGGCGGAGCCTTGTGGGCGGAGCCTTGTGGGGGGAGCCGTGTGGGGGGAGCCGTGTGGGCGGAGCCTTGTGGGGGGAGCCTTGTGGGCGGAGCCTTGTGGGCGGAGCCTTGTGGGCAGAGCCTTGTGGGGGGAGCCTTGTGGGCAGAGCCGTGTGGGGGGAGCCGTGTGGGCGGAGCCTTGTGGGCAGAGCCTTGTGGGCGGAGCCCTGTGGGGGGGGAGCCCTCTTGCCTGTTTGAGCAGCAGCACCGCCCCCGCCTTCAGCTCGCCCAGTCGGTCCTCCAGGAGGCGCCGGTGCACCGTGCCCGCGATCTCACCTGGGCACACGCACACGCACACACACACAATGTGATTGTTTGTGCGAGGGAGCAGGCAGTGAAGGGAGAGTCTTTCTGCATTACAGCTTCTTTGAATTTCAAATGCAAAAGAAGAGAGAGAGGAAGATGTGAAGGGAAATGTAAGGTAAGGGTATAGTTGGCACACACACACACACACACACACACACACACACACACACACACACACACACACACACACACACACACACACACACACACACACACACACACACACACACACACACACACACACACACACACGTCACTGAGGGTTGAGAAATTGCCCGATGGCATGCGGCGTGTTCTCGCAGGGGTGGGTGGTCTCTCTCCCTATCTCTGACTTATTGATTTAATAAAAATAAAAAAAATGCTTGACATATCGAAAGAAGAGAACAATAAAGACAACGAGGTTGTTGAGACACTAAAAAGAAAATGTAAATTCGCCCGATACGGTCGGCTGAAGCAGGAAGATTGCCTCAGCTCTAAGAGTGTGATAAGTGCAGGCTACGCCATAATTGCCATTTTAGGGACCACAATGCAACTCCAATTATGGACATCATACCCCGCTTGTCTTGTCTTGACATGACGAAAAACAAAACAAACTATGTATAATTAAATAACCTGTCGTTTCACACCGTTGTTAATTAGCCATTCCACTCTAAACGTCTCAAGGATTGGTGTTTCTGGAGAGTGAAGAGGAGGAGAAAGGCGTTCTACCTGTGGGGTCTCTGAACACGGCCTTGGCGTCCGCGTGCGTGTGCATGATGCTCTTCAGCTGCACCGCCATGTTGGGCACCTTGTTCTGGGCCAGCTGCCTCAACGCCGCCTGGGGAGAGCGGAGAACCAATCAGGGACCAGGACATTGGACCATCGAGACAATCAGGAACCTCAACATATTCGGGCCTCGCCCTATTGAACCAATCAGGAACCACAACATTTAACCAGTTAACTAAATCAGGAAGCACAACTTTGAACCTTTGAACCAATCAGGAACCACAACATTGAACAAATCAGGAACCAGAACATACTCAGGCCTCTTCCTATTGGCCCCCTTGGTAAAAGAGGGTCACCCAAAAGAACAAATAAGGAACCAGAACATACTCAGGCCTCTTCCTATTGGCCCCCTTGGTAAAGGAGGGTCACCCTCTAGAACCAATAAGGAACCAGAACATACTCTGGCCCCGCCCTATTGGCCCCCTCGATGAAGGAGGATGACCCCATTGGGCCAATCAGGAACCAGAACATACTCTTCTCTCGCCCTATTGGCCCCCTTGGTGATGGAGGGGGACCCACAAAGTCAAGCGTCACTCGACGTTGCAGAAGATTCCCATTCCATGGTTGGCGTCGGACGAACACCGCAATCTCCAAACGCGCTGTGGCGGCGTTTGATGCCAGCGCTGGGGGTCAATCACAGCCATCGCTACAAACAGTATAAACAATCCGTCAACTAATCAATAGACAAATGCAGCGAAGGAACGCTGCCTGCCAGGGGGGAAAACTCTTAACGGGCAAAAATACATTTACGGGATTACATTTATTTTCATCCTGAATAACGATGGCATGGATCCAAGATGGGATCCATGCTAAGCGCCTTGCGGACGCAATCAGGCGCGCTCACTTCAACTCCTACCTGCATGAGCCAGGAGATGAAGAGCTGGGAACCGGCTTACCTTCCGCAGCACCATGACAACGCTGTACGAGTGCAGGAAACACGTGGCGTTCCTCTCGTCCAACCCCATGTCTGCCTTCATGGCCCCCCAGGGCCCACTGGTGAACTCCTCCTCCTCTGACTGGGATCCGGAACACTGGAGGCAACGTGAGGTGGAGGGGGATTAAAGGGTGCCGGAGGCTGGATTTCAAAGAGACGTCAATTCAGTGTAATTGGGTTAGAAGCGCCTTCGCCATACGCTAGCTATTAGCGAGGGAAATGCTCTGTGAAATGACTGCCTGCCTCTGTATGACACAGTTTGGATTAATCTCTGATTAGTTCCTCTATCGCTCTTTAGAATCTCACCTGCAGCAACGAAAGCGTTGAAGTTTATCCAGCTCCATCTGTCTCCTGTTGATGTGTGTGTCGTGGATCTAATATTTACTTTAGGGGCACTGGCTGTCTCATTTGACGTGCGTGCGTGCGTGCGTGCGTGCGTGCGTGGAGTATGGCTATGGGTGTAGCGAGGCTGCGGTACCTGGCTTGGCAGGCGGGCCACAGCGCCGTGGGCGGGGGTTTGAGGGACCGACACCACGATGTCATCCAGGCTCTGGTTCAGGGACTGGGGGGGGGCAGGGGGGAGGTGACGTGTTGTTATCCCTGGTGGTGATGATCACACCCACCTCGCCCCCATGTGACAACAGTCATGTGACATTGTTACGCTAAAAACAGAGCAAACATCATCAGGCTATATTCCAATTGGTCAATAACCTCCAGGTGAAGGACGACAGATTCTACTTTTGCTGGTACTCTGTGCATACATTGACATATTCTTCCCCACTTTATTCAAACGTTGTTGTTGTTGTTTTTTCATACTATTAAGGTCCTGTTCTTCTGCTATGACACCTTTATTGCCAAACCGGGAAAAAATAAAAACCAGCCGTCACAAAGCCCTGCTGTACCTCTGCTTGACCGTCTTGGTATATTGGTCATCCTGTCGGTTAAATCCCCGTTTTCCCCGATTAAACATCGATAAACAAACCCCATCTGATCTCATGTTAACCAGAGGGGAGGGAGGGACCGTGGGACCGACCTGCTGGGGCAGCAGCCCCGCGGGCCCGGGGAAGCGCCGGGCGCTGGGGGGCTGGGCCCCGGAGCGAGGCCTCTTCCTGGGGGGGTTGTTGGCGGCCGACACCAGCCGGACCAGGTGGTTGGTCAGCACCGGCGTGCTCAGGGGCCGGGGGCTGTACACGGGGGGGGGCGCGGGGCCCCCCCCGGGCGTGGTCCACGGCCTCTGCGATGGGGGGTGGTGAGAGCCTCTCGTTGCCCGGGGGGAGGGGCTGCTGGGGACGTTGAACACCACGGGGATCCAGGGAGGGGCGGGGCCTAAAGAGGGGCGGGGCCCCGGGGGGCCCGACGGCACGCAGTGCGGCGGTCGGCGTGGCGACGGCGAGACACCGCCAGACCCTCGGTACGGCGTCCGGGATTCAGGGTGTGTCCGCCCGTGGTTCGGGGGGCGGAGCCTATTGGCCGAGGATATGAGCTCCCCGGCGGTGGGGGGGGCTAACGCCTTCTGGTTCTGGACCCCCGGGCCCGCCTGGTGGACGCTCTCATCCAGGTCCGCGAGGTCCACGTCCCAGTCCTCAAACTCATCCTGGACGTCAGAGGCCTTCTGGGGCCCGTCGCCTGCTGGGGGCCTCAGCTGGGCGGCCACGTCCGGACAGGCGTGCTGTGCAGAGGACGAGGAAGGTTCTGGAACGGAGGAGATCTGCCTCAAGCCCGGACGGACAGTGTCTGTGGCAGCCGTCTGCGTGGGGCCGCCTGTGTCCTTATTCAGGGCTTTGAGTGTCCGGTGGGGGGAAGCGTTGTCCTGGCCACCTGGAGTAGAGGCGCTCAGTGCAGAGGATGGAACGGGAGCGGACACGCAGGCTGGCACTGCTGGGGCAGCCCACTCTGCCTCGAACAGGTCCTGCGCACACGCACACGCACACGCGTTAAAACAGGTTTTTAACAATGCAATTAAGGAACACAATGTTAGGGACTACCGGAATAATGAAGACTGTATTGCCATCAGGTGTGAACGTCTTGTGTGAATCACCTCATCGTCAAAGTCATCGCCAATGCTGAACAATCCGTTTCGATTGCAGGTCTGAAATAGAGCAATTACAACACGAAAAGGTTGAGAATTACTCTATGACATAAACTTACACTTTGAATCAATATGCACAGTTTTCTTGCAATTAGCCACTGAATTAGTTTTCTCCGATTTGCTTACCATT
This sequence comes from Gadus macrocephalus, assembly GCF_031168955.1. Lineage (NCBI taxonomy): Eukaryota > Metazoa > Chordata > Actinopteri > Gadiformes > Gadidae > Gadus > Gadus macrocephalus. The sequence goes on from NC_082383.1 coordinate 2,259,146, forward strand.
GCTGGGATTTGGTGAAACTGAAACTTTTATCTAATCATCTTCAATGGTGGCAGGGGATAAACGCAATCCATTGATTATCTCATAACATCAATACCACCCCGCTGTCTTACTTGACAACAAAAGAAAGGAAATCGAGCCATCATCGAGATGCATCGTGAAAAGTTTAGCCTTGGCGCCGCTGCGTTTGAGCTCAACGTGCTGACGTACGCACTGTTTACTAACGCGCTTCCGGGTCTGGCCCCACCCCGCCTGACGTTTGTCAGCCTCGCAGTGGAGCCTGAACAACACCGCCATCTAGTGGTCATATCTGGACAGGACATCCTCGCAGTGGAGCCTGAACACCCCCCTCTAGTTGTCTGATCTGGACAGGACAGCATCGGCGTATCAGCTTGCAGGCATATCTAATAATAACCACTGTTGGAGTTGCGTGGAAAACAGTTTTGACACAGTAGGTCATTAAACCAGTCTCCACTTGGAAAAGAGACGCCTAGAGAATTGTAGGACTACTAATGCATATTTTTTACGTGCGTGTATCTGAACCCAAATACAACTGTTGCAAGACAGCGTGAGTATAACAGCTATGTATTCAGATCGGAGCTTATATATTTATTTTACATATCCCTTCTGAAAACAGGTCAGATTGCAGAAACCAGTTTCTCTTATCAACATTTACTTCCCGTTTTCCTTGCGACTGTTTTTGCCATTTCACCGTGTATCCTCTTCCTCTTAAAGCAACCTATTGACTTCTTAATATTTTCTTTCATGCATTGTGTCCTTGGGGTCTTCAAAAGCGCTCCAAACTAAGAATTATGATACTTAAACTGTAATAAATAACTATAAGTAAACCGCAAAGATGACCTTGTTTACTGTTCCATTTGAATGACACAGTTCCTTCGCTAATACCACATTATTATCATTATTACTATCCTGTATAGACCCGTGCGTTGACTGAATGTCGAAGGACACCTTCCCCTTCACCGACACCTCCCTGCGCTCCCTGAGGCTGGAGCAGGAGCACCAGGAATGGGAGAATGCCCGGCGGGCCCTGGCCCACAGGAGAGCCATGACCCGGGCCCCGCTGGCGCCTGCGCCCTTGCCTCCCCCCGCTCCCTCAGCGGGCAGAGGAGCGCCGCCTGGGCCCGGGCGGAGGAAGCTGCAGGAGGTCCGGGCGCCCCCTCCCGCGGTGCGCTGCCGAGACGTGGCCGTCCACAACACGTTCATGTGCGGGGACATGCGGGGGGTGTACGCGCTGCTGAAGGACCCCGCGATGGTCAACGCGCTGATGGAGACGGTTCACGAGGAGATGGTGTGGACGCCGGAGATGGGTGTGTTGCACACGCATCTACCTCCTCCTACTTCTACTACAAATACAAATACAACTACTACTACAACTACTACTCAGTGGCGTAAATATCGACGTGCAAGCAAAATAAATATTTGCACCAGGGCATAGCACCATGATGTTACGCCACTGCTGCTGCTACTACTACTACTACCAGCGTACTACTACTCCTACTACATTTAAACCAACCGATCCACTAACAAATGTCAAATTCAAAGGAGCCTCACCTTTAAGTGAGGACTGCAGAGCTCTGGAATAAACCTACCGCAACAGAGTGTGGCTAATAAACCCTTCATCGACCCTACTTCCATCTACACTAGTCATGTTAATAAAGGGTTAGTAAACCCTTTATTAGGGGGTTTACTGACCCTTTATTAACCCTAATAAAGGGTCAGTAAACCCGTTATTAGGGTTGATAATAACCTTCAGTGTTTCCCCTATATGCACCTAGCATATAGGGGATAATAATGATAATAATACTATAATTTTAAAACCTTGACATAATCTGTCAGATGTCTATTAAATGACAGTTGACCAAAAGACGATTCTATATATGCCTCTTCTTGAATTGCTTCATGTTTTAGTCGGCAGAGCCTTGTAATGCTGCGTAGCATGATAAGCATGATTGACACAATAACAATGTGAGCTAATCAACAAGTACAACATGTTCTAATACTATGAGACTCAGGCAAATGCCCTCAGCTGATTAAAAGTGTCAGGGGGTTTTAATTATTTTTTAAAAATACTTACTTATTTTATTTTAAATAAACATAAGACCAAGGGTCAGAAGTTTTACAAGAATTTTGATCTTACAAAGTCATGACAGAGGGACTTGGTGTCTTTATTCATGCTTGAAAGATGAACATATATTATTTTTTTTGAAAGGGAATAAGCTGATGAAGCTGACAAGTGACCAATGTTTACTTTTTAAAAATATTATAATTAAATGCAAACCCCTGTGAATCATTTGCTCTTGTTTCTCTGTTTTGAGATTCACACAGACTTAGCAGTCTTGTTTAAATGTTACAAATTGAGTTAATAAACTGAAGTTGGAAATAGTTTTAAGTTGTTGCAGATGTTATCTCCGTTAATTTTATTAATCTAAATAAATAAATATTAGCAGGTTCTCAATAGTAGGCTATTTCAATTCAGGGAGGGAGTGATAAAATGTCTGTCTCCTAAAAATGATTGATTGAGAACCACTGGTCGAGAACATGTTGTACTTGTTGATTAGCTCACGTTGTTATGGCAATGAAAACACCCTCAGGGCTCTTTATGGTCTTACCTCAACCTTATGTTTTGAAAAATATATCTCTACTTATTTCTAAGAAATTTCTTTTTAGCAAAAATGTCAACATAAAATTTTTTTAGCAACATTTTCAGCAGCGTCGCCATTATTGACTCTAGAGCCTCAAAACTTGTTCTGCTTGGCCTATTTATGCTCCTACTACAACCTTTGTGATGGGGAGAGGGGAGGGAGTGGGAAGATCCATTGGTTTGAGGCACAGACCTTTTCGATTGCTGTAGTATTTGGGTTATGGGATCTTAATGTATAGGGTGGTTGTTGATATAAATATTTTTTGTTAAATAAATGTAAATAATGTTTTTAAAGATTATACTTGTAATATGTTCCATCTCTCCTTATTTCCCCTGCTCATTAATGTGCACAAATGTACTGTATGTATGTTGCCAGTAGACGCATAGAAACCTCCCGGCAGGGTGCGCTTTGCGAGCGCACAAAAAAAATTGCGCGCAAAAAAGATAACATTTCACCTCCGCTGCTGCAACTCCATCCTCGGGGAAACACGGACCTTTATTAACCGTTGTGGACGTTAACGAAAAGAGCATCAGGGAACCGGAACCCCGTTTCCTCTGTCGAATCTGAGCGCCGCGCCTCTCCCCAACCCGCTGTCCCTCATGCCCCCCCCCCCCCCCCCCCCTCAGGCATGTGGACCCTGACCTCCAAGGTGAAGCAGACCTCGGCGCTGCGGCTGGCCGCCAGCCGGGGCCACGCGGGCTGCGTGGAGGAGCTGCTGTTCCGGGGGGCCGAGGCGGACGCCGACCCCGGGGGGCGCACGGCCCTGCAGGACGCCTGCGTGGGGGGCCACGCGCCCTGCGTGCGGCTGCTGCTGAACCACGGCGCCGCCCCCGACCTGATGACCGCCGACGGCAGCGCCCCCCTGCACCTCGCCGCCGCGGCCCGGGCCCTGGGGTGAGTGGGGGGGGGGGGGGAGGGGGGCGGGGTCACAGAGAACCACAGTAGCAAGAGACCGAATGTCAACAGTGGACCTCAGTGGGTTGTGTGGGTTGGGGGTAGTAGCAGGAGTAGAAGTAGTATACTACTAGTAGTAGTAGTAGTCGGAGTTGGGAGATAGGGAGGGGCAGGGTTAGATAGTAGGGAGGAGATGAAGAGGAGGAGGGTAAGATAGTAGGGAGGAGATGAAGAGGAGGGTTAGATAGTAGGGAGGAGGAGGGTTAGATAGTAGGGAGGAGATGAAGAGGAGGAGGGTTGGATAGTAGGGAGGAGATGAAGAGGAGGAGGGTTAGGTAGTAGGGAGGAGATGAAGAGGAGGAGGGTTAGATAGTGGGGAGGAGACAGGGAGGAGGAGGGTTAGATAGTAGGGAGGAGGAGGGGGAATAATGCCAGGAGACTCTGGTCAGAAAAGGCGATCTCAATCCAGGCGGTTGTGGGAGGAGCACCGGGCGGGCATGGTCTTCCTCCTCACCCTTTACCCCCGGGGGGGGGTCCCAGGTGCTGCGTGCTGCTGCTGGACGGCGGGGCGGAGGTCAACCTGCCGACCCGGGACTCCTGTCTGACCCCGCTGCACCTGGCGGCGCGGGCCGCCACGGAGGAGCTGGCGGAGCTCTTCCTGTCGCGCGGGGCCGACGTGCGCGCCAAGAACCGCGAGGGCGAGACCCCGCTGAACGCGGCCTGCGCGGGGGCGGAGCGGCCGGCGGAGGCGGGCCGCTACCTGCGCGTGGTGCAGCTGCTGCTGGGGGCCGGCGCCGAGCCCTTCACCGCCGGCAGGAAGCTGCACACGCCGCTGCACAACGCCTGCGCCAACTGCAGCGCGCGCATCGCGGAGAGGCTCCTGCTGCGCGGCGCCCGCGCCGACGTGGAGAACTGCGCCGGGTACACGCCCATGGACTGCCTGCTGCAGGTGGGGGGGGACGTGGGGGTGGGGGGGGGAGGAGCTTTGTTTCTATAAGTGGGAGGAGCTTTGTTTCTATAAGTAGGAGGAGCTTTTTTCTGGATGTGGGTACTAAGGAGTAAGTGGGAGGAGCTTTGTGTTTCGATGGGGGAAGGGAGGAGTTAGTGGGAGGAGCTTTGTGTTTCGATGGGGGAAGGGAGGAGTTAGTGGGAGGAGCTTTGTGTTTCGATGGGGGAAGGGAGGAGTTAGTGGGAGGAGCTTTGTGTTTCGATGGGGGAAGGGAGGAGTTAGTGGGAGGAGCTTTGTGTTTCGATGGGGGAAGGGAGGAGTTAGTGGGAGGAGCTTTGTGTTTCGATGGGGGAAGGGAGGAGTAAGTGGGAGGAGCTTTGTGTTTCTCGATGTGGCTACCGAGGAGTAGTAGTTATTGTTAATTCAAATTGAGGGTCATTATATTTAAGTATATGACGATGAAAAGTATGGTACCGGACTTCAACCATTTCGCCTTTCTTTGAAATGGTTTCAGACCTGGTTCTGTTTATTTTTACGGCACAGCTTCTCCTCGTAACTCACTTAGACTTTAAAACGATCTATATTAAAAGACAGCTTTATATGTGTGTGTATTATGACCCGTCTAAGTCGACGCAGGATCATACTGTTGTCCATCTCCCCGTCAGGTGGTGGAGGACTACCCAGGGCAGCAGCCTGAAGTCATCGCTCGCTCTCTCCTCAACCACGGAGCAAAGCTCGCTTCACCCAAGGTCGGGCCCAGCATGAATGAATGAATGGACGATGAACGAATGAATGAATGGACGAATGAGGTTTGGCCCTGCATTAATGAATGAATGGATGAATGAATGGACGAATGAACGAATGAATGATTGAATTAATGACTGAACGGATGAATGAATGAATGAATGAATGGACGAAGGAATGGACGAATGAACATGTTAGCTGGAATCAGAATTTAGTATAGAATCTGCATATAGAATGATCCCAAAAGAAATCCAAAAAATATTTGTATATAATATTTAGAGATAGCAATTTCTGCCCAACAAAGCAGGTTTTGACTTTCAGGGGTTTGTGTACGATGCCATTACACACACCACAGAGAGACAAACATTTCTCCTGTGTTAAAAGGTCCTGAAGTATTGTTTACTGTCCCCTGCCACGCTGGAAGTCCTGCTGAACACCTACACCATCATCCCTCCCTGTGGGTGGATGGAGGCTCTGTCCAGCGACGTGTACAAGGTGAACCTCAGCCCCCATCACCGCAGATGAACTCCCACTTCCTCCTCAATAACAAGAACTCTAGAGGCGAACTCTAGAGGCGAACTGTAGAGTTGAAAGTGTGGTGCCCTTACAATAGCGAAGCCTGTTGTGTTCCTTGTTGCGTGCATTTGTTTTCTTCTCAACAGTGGCTGTAGAGTGGGGGAGGGGGTATCACTGTGTTGCACTGCTTGTGTGTTTTTTGTAAGTGTGTGTCCTTAAATAGCTCTTGCTGGTTTGCACTGTAAGATGAGGACTAGTGCTCACTGCTCAGTGCTTATAAAACGACATTTATCCCAGACAGGCAATGAGGGTCTCGACCACAGTAGAAGGTATAGGGTCAAATAAATAAGAATAAAATACATTTAATTCATCCCGTCTCTCTCCACACCCCTCTCCCCTACATCTGTCTCCTCCCGTCCCCTACCTCCACCCCCCTGCCCCCCTCACCCCTACCTCCACCCCCCTCACCTCCACCCCCCTCACCTCCACCCTCACCTCCACCCCCCTCACCCCTACCTCCACCCTCCACCCCCCTACCTCCACCCCCCTCACCTCCACCCCCCTCCCTCCTCTCCCCTCCCCTCCACCCCCCTCACTCCTCTCCCCTCCCCTCCACCCCCCTCCCCTCCACCCCCCTCCCTCCTCTCCCCTCCCCTCCACCCCCCTCACTCCTCTCCCCTCCCCTCCACCCCCCTCACCCCTCACCTCCCCTCCCTCCTCTCCCCTCACCTCCACCCCCCTCACCTCCACCCCCCTCCCTCCTCTCCCCTCCCCTCCACCCCCCTCACTCCTCTCCCCTCCCCTCCACCCCCCTCCCCTCCCCTCCACCCCCCTCACCCCTCACCTCCCCTCCCTCACCTCCACCCCCCTCGGTCCAGGAGCACCAGGCCTTCTTCGACCGGGTGCGTCTGCTGAGCGGACAGCCGCGGTCCCTGCAGCACCTGTGTCGCGGCGTCGTGCGGAGCTACCTGGGCGCCGCCTGTCACTCGGCCGTCGGCAGGCTGCCCGTCCCCGGCGCCCTCAAGGACTACCTCCTGCTGTGCAACGACGGCACGCTCCGGTGACCGCGGCCTGGAGGTCGGGGGTCACGGAGGAGGGAATGGACATTGAGGAGTAGTGCAGCTGATTGTGTCAAAAAAAAACAACATTGTATATAAATATATATATTCTTATTGTTTCCATGTCTTGTTTGTTTTCTGCTGGCTATATGGAAGGGTGGACGGACGATATGCGTGGAGGTCGTAGGTCACGGAGGCGGTGATGGAGATTGAGGAGTGTAGCTGGTGGTGTAAAATTTTAAAAACTCATTGTGTAAAAATATATTATATTCTTCTTATGTCCATGTTTTGTTTGTTTTCTGATGGCTGTATGGGTGGACCGACGTTTAAAACAGGTTACTTTTGCTTGGTATCAGAAAAGCTATATATATAGGCCCTATATATATATATATACAGTATATATATTTTATCCAAAATGTATACATGTTTATATATTTATATACGTATACACTGCAGCCTATATAAAATTGCATAATTACAAGTGTGTTTGTCACACGCTTTTAGAAATAAATTAATAAAATAGGAATATATATTATGATGGCTGCACGCTACATTTATAAAACAACCACAGAATTGATGAACTCTGTGAAATGACAGGTTCAAACCGATAGCATGTCAGTTTGAATGCAATCCTTCACAATTGAAAAAGGTTAACCCGGGAGTGGTTTCCTCATGACCAGCGGACGCGGCTTCGCTGCGGCGGCGGCCCGACCCCGAGCGCTCCCGATGATGACGTCTCCCGTGCGATGACGTCACGGCGCTTCGTCCACAGTGTTTCTGTGGTCGGACGGGGCTGTGGCACACACAAAAAAAAACACCGCTGCCATGACTTTAAACATGATTTGATCCCGCTGCAGGTAAGATCCCGCAGTGCATCACACTCGAAGAGCACACACGTTAGGGAGACAGGTCGTCCCGTCGGACGTTAACATCTCTGGGGGAAGGTTTAGACCGCCGAAGGTCGTGCTACGGGGGTAGCTAGGCTAGCCGGGTTGCTAACCCTTAGCCACACAGCGAGCCCTGTAGGATAGAGTTGAGATGTGTCAGGCGGCGTATCACGCCAGGAGGAGGGCAACGGTGGGTCTCAGATGAACCCACGTGTCCTACTAAGAGAATAACGGCTTATCTCATCTGCACTTATGTCACACACTGCAGCTCATGTCTCTGAATAGGGCTGCTATGGCTGTTATTCATGTGTGTGTGTGTGTGTGTGTGTGTGTGCATGCATTTTGGTTTAAGTTCTACCACAGCAGGATCTTGAATAAAGCAGTCGTACTGTGCCGCAGCAGATCCTCTAGGGAGGGGTCGAACGGATCTGTGAGACTATTGACAGCATAACAAGGGAGTCGTAACCTGTGTGTTTGTGTGTGTGTGCCAACGAACGAACAGGTTTCAGTTTGCGCACAGGAATGGCACTGTGTGCGCTGACCATGTTGGACGGGCTGGGAGACGAGATGACGGCGGCGGGCGGCGCCCTGATCCTGCTGCTGGCGATGGTCCTGGCCTGGCTGTCCACGCACGTGGCCGACCGGGGGGACCACATCCTGGGCACCATCCTGACCGTGGGGGCCCACGCCTCCCTCATCGGGCTGGGGGGCCACGACGGCTACAGCAGCGGCCCCGCCAGCTCGGACGCGCCCGAGCAGCAGAGCCCCCCGGCGTCCCAGGAGAACAAGCCGGAGGAGGGGGGGTCGGAGGGCAGGGGGGAGGGCGAGGGGAGGGGGGAGGGCGAGGGGAGGGGGGAGGGCGGGGCGGACGTCGGCGCGGACAGACTGATGGACATACAGAGCAAACAGCAGCACACCTGCGCCCAGCACTCTCATGATGAGGAGGAGGAGGAGGAGGATGACGAAGAGGTGGACGAGGAGGAGGACGACACGGAGGAGGACGAAGAGGACGAGGAGGTGGGCGAGGAAGAGGAGGAGAAAACGCCGGCCAAGCTGGGTTCCGCGGTCCCAGAATGCACCACCACCGCCGCCGCCGCCGCCCCCCCCCGCCGTCACAACCACCAGCAACATCTCCGTCCGTTTGAAGTTCCTGAACGACACCGAGGAGGTGGCGGTGGTGGCGCCGCAGGAGACCGTGGGTCTGCTGAAAAGGTAAACAAAACCATCACAGATGTTGGACCCATACCATTTTTTTTTTCCTTCCCGTTACCGATTCCGATTCCTGAACTTGGAGTATCGGCCGATACCGAGTACATACCGACACAGCATCTAGCATTGTAACTAGTAATCGCATTTGTTCTTATTGAAGGGTTCTCTTAGGGTTACAGCAATGTACAGTCGGTTCACTTACTGTCGACAAAATATAGTTGACACTTACTTACTGCATTTTAGGCCGCATCAGAGGAATTGACGATACTGGTATCGGTAGCGTAACGCCCTTCTCGCCATTTTACCCACAATCCCTTTCTCCCTCCCTCCCTCCCTCGACAGCAAATTCTTCTCGGGCCGCGAGCAGCAGGTGAAGCTCATCTACCAGGGCCAGCTGCTGCAGGACCCCAAGCGCACGCTGTCCTCGCTCAACATCACGCACAACAGCGTCATCCACTGCCACGTCTCCCAGCTGCTGGCGGCGGCGGAGCCGGAGGAGGAGGAGGAGGAGAGCGGTGTCCCGCCCCCCGGGGGAGGGCGGGGCGTCCGGTGGGGCGTGTCTGGGGGGGTCCGGGCGGCGGGCGTGGCCCTCAGCACCAGCAGCCTGGTGGTGCCGGTGTTCGTGGTGATCCTGGCCGTGGTGTGGTACTTCCGCATCAACTACCGGCAGTTCTTCACGGCGCCCGCCACCATCTCCCTGGTCGGGGTGACGGTGTTCTTCAGCTTCCTCGTCTTCGGCATGCACGGCCGCTGAAGGGGGCGGGGCGTCGGGCCCGTCGTTAACCATGGAGGGAGAGCCCTGATTGGTCCGTTTTTCTGTCGGTGTGGGCGTAAACGTGTAAGGGACACGGACCAATCAGGGCGTCTGTGTAGATGCTACCTAGAAGACTGGAAGTGTGTGTGTGTGTGCATTCATTCATAAGTTGGGGAAAATGTACAGTTCAAGATGGTCATATGCAGTGTGTGCGTCTACGATGAACGGACCTGGGTTTTTCAGAGTAATGTTATGAAGTTACATGTCCTGCTTGTTTTAGTGTCTGGTTCGTTGGAGTTAGTTTCAATACTCGTTCACCATTAGGAGGTCAGAGGTTCATATCGCTCCATGTTTCTCATATTTTAATCTCACCACGTGAACTTCACTTTTTCTATTTTTTGTTCAACATGATTATGCTAAACTGGATAAGTGACCAATGTTTGACTTGGGCTGGATATTTTTGAGTTGTGTTGAATTGAAGTTTTGTTTATTTTCAGAAACATTTTTCTGAAAAACCAGTTATTTGGCAGTAATGACTTATTTTGTGCAAGGCTTTGGTTTTCTTATCGTGTTTGTTTTGCTTGAATCACTCTACACGAGTACTTATGAAACTAGAATATTAACACCAAAATAGACAATATCAAAAATGTTGTGTAAATACTGTAAATAAAAGATTTAGGTGACTTTGCATCCTGAACTTGAATATTTAGGGCTTTAGCAATACATCAGAGGTTGTCTCTTGTGTCCTCAGTTGGACTGCTGTGACTTGACTATTCAGAATAAATCATTTTGAACTAGCTTGGTCACTGGTGGGTTCCTTGTGTTGTATGATTTGTGTTGGTGTACTGATCAAACATCAAACCTTAAACTCCTGAATCAAGCCCTCCGTATATTATAGAGCATTGTAGTAATTGTCAGGTACAAACAAGACAAAGCTAACACAACTGATCATCACAAATGAGAAAATTGTACATTGTAGGTAAAGCCCAAAGTAAATTTTTCCAGTTAAACATTCTGTTGGGATAACCAAAAGCGTTAGCTAACATTTGTTCAGTTTTGACTAAACAAGTTATAAAACGGGAAATTGTAAAATATGAGTGCTACTTGAAGCTGAAAACCACTCTCAGAATGGTAGTTTCATACAGGCTACAATCCCTGCTCTATTGAGTGTAACATATGTTTCGGAGACAAAATAACTAGTTCTACCTACTCCTACGGACGCAGGTTTTGAAAGTGTCACTTTTGCCTCTGATCACATTTTGACATCTCAGACAGAAGTTCTGCTGCAAACTGTTATCCTTGTGGTTTACCACGGGGAAGTTAAATCATGTTGCATAGTTTTAACAGGACATTTTAAACATCCTATCAAACAATCTGTCGAAAGGAAATGAAAGTGTCCTGATGCTGTATACAAATGACAGCTATGTGGTCGCAACGTGCATGCCTTGCTCTGACGCAGAACAAATCTGCGCTGGTGGAGGTTAAATATGATATAAAAGCTCTGCTTTTTCCATTGATTGAAGGGGTTGGGAGGGCATTAGGGCAGAATCTGACTCAGAATTATGGAGATTGGAAATTTGAGATTAAATTCAGAACTCGAAAAATAAATCAAATGTGGCCCTTAACCACTTCCCTAGAAAGGAGATCGCCATCATACCAATAAATATACATATGAGAGAGATCAAGCTTTTAAATATGACAGCCTTCCTCGTACAGAGCTGAGCTCAAACCTGGTCTGATGGACGGCAACAATCCTTTCCTGGATGGAAGTTCACATGTTTCGCCATCAGATTGAACACAAAAGATTTCCTCAAACGTTATCAAGATCCAGATCATTATCTTGATATTTCTAAGTGTTCAGACGTCTCACCAATCCCTGAACACCTGCGATATCTACACAACGCACGCACTTAATTTAACGTCACAGCAAAGAAAAGAGAAAGCCTCAATAACAGCAAAGCAAAATCTGCGTTTTCACCCATGCAGTTATAGATGCACAATGCACACGTTGTGTGAGTAAAACATGTTAGTCCATTCAAGCTCAATTTCAAAGCCTTCAAAATGCCACACAAATGTATAAATCCGTTCCACACTGAGAACTAGTCCTGATCCTACATTGCACACCAGCAAGACCTATCCAAGGACAAACGCCGACAAAAAAACATGATATAATTCAAATTACCCCCCCCCCCCCACAGCCACTGTTTACTTTTCCATTATGAAGGGCCGCAATGCTGTAGTAAAAAACAATACTAAAATAAAATAAAATAAGAAATGCGCACAACGATGAACACAAGGGGCTTCTCTATTGTAAGGGCACCACACTTCACCTCTAGAGTCCTTTCCCTCCATGTTCCCGTTTGTTACGAAGAGAAGGCCGGGGTACGCGCCGGGGCCCCAGAGTCTAGTTGAACTCGTCGTACAGGGAGGCCATGGAGGCAGTCGGCAGCTGCTTCGGCCTCTTGTTTTTGTTGGAGAAGCCGAGGTTACCCTGAGAGGTGCCGCTGGCGCTGCTGCTGCTAGCGCTAGCGCTGCCGCTACCACCAGCGCCGGTCGGACCGCCGCCTCCCCCCCGCTGGGCCGCCGCCGGGTCCCCCATGCCGCCGCCGCCGCCGCCGCCGCCGCCGTAGGCCGTGGAGGACGGACGCTTCTTCTTGGGCCTCCGGGGGTCTGTCGGGTTGGGACCGCCTGGGGGCCACAGACAACAGAGTCAACCTCAAGGTGGTGGAGTCAGAGGGAACGGTGAACAGTTGCGAAGTGAACAAGGTGCTATAATCCAAAATTAACAACAACGGTCAATTACCCCCGTCGGCCACATCGGCCTTGACAAAGCGCCACAGAAACATCCCATTTTTATGTCCGCAGATTATATCGATAAAAGGAATAACATCCAACTAGATGAACGGAACCGATGTCTAAGCAGTGTTGGTAACGGTCGTATGAGCAGAATAAACCACTGGTCCCGTGAAGGGATGCTAGTGTGTGTTCCTGAAGTGACGGTTCACGGTGTTCCGTACTCGAGTTGGACGACACGGAGTTCTCCGACGAGTCCTCCCACTGCAGGCGACTCATCAGGGCCTGGCCGCCGCCCGCCACGTCGTAGCCGTTACCCCCGGCAACCGCATCCACGCTGGCCAGCGACGGTAACCTGGCGACCGAAACGAAAACCAACCCGCCGGTCAGACGAACCCGACGCAAAGCCCAGGATCCACCGTTATGATCACAGAGTAACCAAAAGTATTGGGAAAGGGCTCTCACTATGCCAACCAACCAGGGGCCTCTTCGGACCTGGGGGCCCCAAGAAGACCACCCTGACTCACCCTGAGGGCCCCAAAAGGACCACTCTGAGGCCTCCCAAGAGGATCACCCTGGGGGCCCCAAGAAGACCACCCTGACTCACCCTGAGGGCCCCAAAAGGACCACTCTGAGGCCTCCCAGAGGACCACCCTGACTCACCCTGGGGGCCCCAAGAGGACCACTCTGAGGCCTCCCAGAGGACCACCCTGACTCACCCTGAGGGCCCCAAGAGGAACACCCGGACTGTCCTCCTCTGCTGGTCCGTGTGCTGGGGGCACCGCTGGGACCTGGGGGGGGCACACAGGGATCACATGACCACACCAACCAAACAACATGGCCGCCGTCCACCGAGGAGCTGGGAGGAGTGCCGACAGAGACCTGCTGGGACCTGTGACACGTCTGATAAGGGGGACATGTTTGTGTGACATCTGTTGGGGGGGAACAGTGTAGTGACAATATACTAAATGTAATAAATACTAAATAAATATAAGGCTTCTCAGGGATTGGTTTGGCAGAGGTCGGGCGCATAGTTCAACACACAATGATGCAAGATATAGAAGGAGCTTCATTTTACTCAAAGGCAAAATGTGGCCAGACTTTTCTCTTCCGTTGCGGACTACTCTTTGCTAGACCACAAAAAGGGTTTCCTGCTGTCCCAGAGACATCCTTGCTACCTTACCTGGTGCACATCTTTTTGGTGTGCTCGGAAATCACCCCGCATTGCTGTAGGGAGAGAAGGCCACATTGAGTCGAAACAAGAATACAAAGCTTTGCGGAAAGCTTGAAAGCTATTATTAACTTTAAAAGGTACAACTTTAGAGGCCGGTCGAGGTGGATTCAACTCAACTCAGTCTTACCGTTGTCAACAGAGAGCGCAGTTCCTGGGGACCCAGTGTTTCGTAGTTAATACCCACACTGTAGCTGTACTGCAGGAAGAGGTGGAAGGAGAGAGAACGTCGACACAGAGCGATCAGACGGTTTTACTTGACAGGTAAAGGCAGAGGGGAGTTAACTTACCTTGTAGGGCTCTGCATTGGTACTGCCACTGAGCTCACCTGAAGCATCAAATAGGCAGAATTAGTGGAACCGGTCAACAGAACCATAAATAAAATATAGTACATTTTAAATAAGTTTAAGTGATGGAAGCTGTTGGTGTAAAGGTGAACAACTGACTTCTACATTAACTAAGACAGGTGAACAACAAGGGTATGACCTCCCGGTGTGTTTTTGGAAGTCAAAAGTACACAACGAACACCGTTGTGCCTCACAAGAAACGGGAATGCTTTTAAGTAGGGGGAGACATATGTGTGGTTTCATTTGGTATGTTCAAAAACCAAATCATCAAACCAGCCTTGATAGTGTGTGTCTTGTACATGATCTTTTTTTACCTTCCTTGTGAAGGTTGTACCATCAACTCAGTAAAACTCACCATTTTTGTGTTTGACCGATTTGGATCTTCTGGGGGAATTCTGAAGCTGCATGAAACATGACAAAGAGATAAGGTGTGAGCTTTCATCCTTATTTCTCTGTAATTCTAGTTAAAACAGATTGGATTCAGTTCTTTCTTACAAACCAATATATACCTTTTCACCTTTTCTCTTCTTAGCTGGAGAGACAAAGAGTTTGGTTCATTTGAAATGGGATTTATCTTTCTAACTAAACCAAAATTTACACCGAAGATCCTCATGAGGTCAAAATCAAAAGGTTGTTCACCTTTTTTCTCCGCCCCGTATGACCAATCGTTGTCATTGAGGTCATCGTTGTCTTCCTGATCGCTCTCTGACTTGTTCAAGTTGTTGTTGTTCGCTAGCCTTTGGTTTTTAAGGGTAGAAACTAAATGTTAATTTCTCTCTGTAGCTCATAACAAATAGTATTTTAGGAGTACTACATTCGGTCATCGTTGTCATCACTGAACATTGCTCTCATCGTTAGAGAACCCTTCAATAAGAACAAGTGCTGTAAGTAAGTAGTTACAATGCTAGATGCTGTATCGATTTATACTCGCGGTATCGGACGGTACTCAGGAATCGGGAATGAAAACGTGGCATCGGAACATCTCTAATCCGAAGTCCTGGTGGAAGGGCTGACCTGCGGTTGGCGATGCGGCTGCTGTTCCGGCCCATCCCCAGGCACTTCTCCAGGTGAGGCGCAAAGCGCGAGGCGGCGATGCACCGCTTGCAGTTGGGACACTCACACTCCTTGTTCTTCCACTGGTTGTACACCTGGCCGAATACGTCCACGCCCGGCTGGTCCACGATTTCTAAGAGAACAGACGAGAGGGAAACATGCATCTGTGTGACCAGACTGTGACCGGCTGGCTCACACCGATGCTGGCAAAGCAATGTGTTGCTTCCTCCCGAGTTTGGCCCCAACGGGACTCGAACTCGCGTCCTCTTTTCCTGTGGTGTAAGCGGCATAGCCCACTCAACCACAGGAAAAGATTTCTACAGTCAAGTGGGCGTATTTTTCTTCTTGCGTTGCGTGAGAAATAAAGAAGGAGAAGCTCTGATACCCACCGAATTCCTTCATGCTCTCTTGGTCCGTGTCGTCCAGGAAGAAGTGCCCCTGTTTCACAGCACGGTGGACTTCAAAGGACAGGCCCAAACACGCGTCTTCCACCAGGTCACAGTAGATCTCATCCACTAAGGCCTGGGAAATTCAGAGACATTAGCACCACATATAAACCGTCCGAAAGACCCAACAACAGGAGTTAAATATATAGTAAGAATACTACTTCAATGTGTGCTCGCTTACCTCTAGTTTGGTGTCGTTCAGGCCTGACAGGGATTTCTCCTCCATTTTCATTTGGCAAAATGGTAATGGTTGATCAGCAAATCATGAAGGGCCGTCTAACTTTGGACAATACAAAACGAAACAATAATCAATAGACATGACTGCAAACATGGCACCTTTTCTTTCTCATTAAGTTACCCTTTATCTTCAGTAGGAATGTCTTCATTAACCAGAAATGTTTGGCGTGCATGCATCTACGTTCAGGGGGTGATTATTGCATTGGCCAACCCGAATTAATAATCATAAATTCCCAATGAATGCATTTTCATCTGAAACATAAATAAATACAATATGTCCAGGATACTTTAGGAGAAGCGCGTGATCCGTGTGGGCCTCTGAAGTAGTATCAGTGATGGGCTGACAGAGATACAAATGTGTGTGGACACCTTGATTCAACGTAGCGCTCCGCCATCGTCATGTTGCCCTGATCGAGCCGCACAATGTTGTGACATTTCCTGGTTTTAGAAAAGAACCACTTAGTTTCCTCCTGCGTTGTGAACGTACCTCGGTCAGAGAAGGTTTCCACACGCTCAGTATGCATTACTAGACCCGAGCATTACTGTATCGGGGCCTGCTGTGTACATCGTAGTACTTTCCTGTGGATATTCGTCGCTGTAGTACCTCAGCGTTGCCAGATTGTGCAATATTTCCTAACCAATCTGGCAACCCTAGGAGCAGCACGCCTCAGCAAGGGTTGCCAGATTGGGCGGGATATCTGGCCCAATATGGCAACACCGCTCATCAACAGGAGCAGCGCTGCTTTCTGCTGGTTCAACCTAGGCATTACCAGAGGTGCAAGATTCATAGAGCGGCATCAATGTTCGATTGGTTATGCCTAAGTCTGGTCATATACCTACCTTTGTAAGTACACCTAGGCCTACTTTTGTTTCGCCAACTGAAGGCAATACAAGAATCGAAACTCTCTCATTTATACGTAGACATAAATTATGAACAGGCCATAGAGCGTAGTTAATAGGAATATTCATATGGCTTATGAATTACTGTAACTTTACAGATTTATGCCTGGGAAATTCACACACATGTTCAACATGACAAAACACAAAATATATATTTTTTAAGATTTTATTTGCCCAAATACTTAAATTTGCAAGGACATCAGAACACCCTCCGCTATAGAAAACATCAATTTTTTTAAAGGATCAGCAATAAAGACTTGTAAAGCTTTGCCGTCTTCAATACTTCTACAAACAAACCAACGTGGGTAGACGACTGATGACCGAAGCAGATGATGACATACCCGCCAATAAAGGACACGTGTCCGGAGACACTGGTGTAGGTTTATCCAAATTAATTAGCAGCTAACATAAAACTTCAATAAAAAAATATGTACAATAAAGAGATAACAGAATTCACCCCCCTTTTAATCGGCAGTTGAGTTTTTACCATATCCCTTTATGTCAGCCAAAATTCTCAATCAGCTTTCACATTTCTGCCAACAATTATATAAATATAGCACACCTTTTATCCAATTATATACGAGATTTCGAATGGTCAAACTCAGTAAAATCACCACCAGACATTTTGTCCAGCTCTCAATCGCTCCTCAAACGGATCAGGAATATGTATAACAAAACCTGGCAATTTCCAATTAACTAACGACGAAAAAGCACTTAAAAAGAAAAAAACAGAAATAAATCAGTAGAGAACTTTGGAAGAAAAATGAGATCAAACGATATCTACATTCATGGTGTAGGGGTGATGTCCCAAAATGGGGGCACAGAACAGTGCGCTGCAGTCACGTCATATAGTATGAACACAATCCAGAAACGCAAACGTTAAAGCAAAGCGATATTCACACCTTTGTATATATATATATATATATATATATACACACGCATACATGTGTACGTGTGCATGTACGGACACGCACACAGACACCTGTAAGCGTGTGTACTGCTCGAGCATGCACACATACACAAAAGGGAGAAAGAAATTACATTTAAGTGCACACGTTTTTTTTTTGGGATAAACAGACCACAAACCGGCTGGGCTTACAGTCATTATCGTTAAGCCGAAATTCAGAAAGACAAGAGAAACCATGAATCTGAACACAAGTTAAAAATCAGAAAAATACCATGGCTTCATTAAAAAAGTTGGAAATTAAATATAAAATAGAGGCCGAGTAGCGGGACTGACCCCAAATCGGATGAACAAAAATAACTAAAAACAAAACGGGTAAAATGTTCAGACCAAAAACAGAATAAATGAACACAACCAACGTTTCGGAACACTTTGAAATGTTTGTAATTGCCAAAAACCAAAGGAAAATAAAATCCTCAACTGAATTGTCTCACACTGTAACAAAATACCATCCGTGGTTGAGAAACAGAACTTACGAAGACCTAGTAACCACGGTTAACTTCCAAACGCCCGTCCACGACAGAGCGCGTCATCGGGTTCACATACGGGAAAGAAGAAGCCAGCTGTTTTCAAAAAGTCCAGCGACAAAGAAAGAGAAAGAGTTAAAGACATTCATCATGGCTTGATTTTTCCTGAAAAGACAACCTCTTCCAGATCCCACATGGCAACAACTACGTCACTAGAAGTTGAAAAAGGACAAAAAAAAACAAACACAGGCTCTAAAAACAAAGATTCAAGGACACATTCTGAAGAGTGCAATATTTTTGTTTATGGCCTAGAGGCGCCCCAAAACCAAGTCACCATCGTCGATATGGTCGTTGGTCACCGCCCACGCCCCACTTCAGATGTCAAACCGTTTTAACCCCGTCCAAAGAACCAAAAGAAAAAAAACGCCAGGAGAAAAGTTATTCACCCCGGCCAATAAAACTCCATTACCCATCAGCCCCCCTGGGCTGACACCCCCTCAGCGGACCTACGAGAGGCCCCCACCCCCAGGGCAGGCGGGGTCACGTGGGGACAGGTGGTGGTGGTGCCCTCGCCCGGGGCGAGAGGGTCGAGGAAGGGGGAGGGAGGGCTGTTATTGGTGTGAGTTTGTGTGTGAGAAATGTACGAGGGCACGCAGGAGCGCCCTCTGGTGGTGGAGGGGGATGGGGGGGGCGGACAACGGGGTTGGCACAGTGGCAGAGCTCCCTGGACTCTAGGCTGGGCTCAGCTCAGTCTCTCGGATGGGGGAGGGGGAGGCGCCCCCCCCCCGCTCATTCCGTGTCCGAGTCCGAGGACGAGGCGGAACTCGATCCGCTGCTGCTCTCCTCAGACTTGTTCTCCTTGTCCGCCGCCTCGTCCTCTTCGTCGTCCTCCTCCTCCTCGTCGTTCTGCTGGTCAAACGAGAGCCGAGAGACGTCAGCACTTATACAATGTTTTATCGTTATCATCATCGGCACTTTATGCCTACAGAAACTATTTGCCTCTCGTCAACAACCCTAACGGAAGGTCACTCACGTCATCGTCATCATCCTCCTCGTCTTCATCGTCATCGTCATCGTCCTCCTCGCTAGACGAATCCGCAGAGGAAGCCTTCTCCTGCTCTTCTTCGTCGTCGTCATCCTCCTCCTCTTCTTCCTCAGACTCCTGTGGTGGGAGGGGTGCAGAGTATCAGGTCAGACACCGGGGGAGAGATAGAGACCAATGGAGGCCGTTCAAAACAAAGCTCATGAACCGAGGAGAGACTCACCGGCTTCTTGGCCTTGGCTTTCACTTTGGCGTTTGGTCCGCCGGGCTTCGCAGCGCACCTCCTCTTCTGCAAGGTCGACAGAGACACAACATCATTCATCTCTGCCCCAGCATTCCTGCTGTGTTAAAGCAGAACTGCTGGGGGGAGACGGCACAGATCTTGGGCCGGAAACCAACGACTGGACGGTGCGGAGCTACGCTTTGTATCGTTTTTACCGACGGGCTCTCATTCGTGTGGAGCGAGGGGGATTTTAAAAATGTAATAAGCCAGTGGGGCCGACTCGCCCAATTCAACCAGATCCGAGCTGGTTAGATATTAATTTAGTCTGATTTGAGAGACTCGCAGTCATCACAAAAACGTAAAGTACAGCCGCACAAGAGCTTATGAAATAAACAGCACAAGCAGTCACCGTTGTGATGATAAATAAATATACTGCATTACTTCCATCCCTTGACGGCCCTTGAAGCCTCCAGCTAATTAGAAGAATTGTATGTCGTAGTACGAGTTCTGCACTTCCTTCGTATCCTTTTGTATCTTCACAATGTAGGTTGCTCTGGGCCAAAGCCTAAATAAATGTAATGCGATGCAACAACCACCGTACCTGCGAGTTGTACTCCTTGTAGATGTGTCGTTCTTGCGAGGAAATGCTCTGCGGAGACAACACGACAACAGAGGTTAGGATCTCACACCCCTCCGGTCACAACCGATATCGTTACGTCAACCATGCAGAGCGCAACCAACTCCAAAAAGTACAACGATACCATTTTTTTGTGAGTGATTCGGAAAACTCTAAACATTAAATAAACGACTTCATATACTCGGCATCTTAAGCCGCATTCAGCAAAGATAAATACTTTTCTTTGCACCTTAATGGGCTAGAGGGATCCAGATCCACACACAAAAAGGATTTGTACCCGCATACAATTGGCATTAAAAATATTGCTAAATAATAATGATATAATAATAGCTAATTAAAATCCACAACTATTTTGCATTATATATATATATATATATATATATATATATATATATATATATATATATATATATATATATATATATATATATTAGAGCTGTCAAGCGATTAAAATATTTAATCGTGATTAATCGCATTAATGTCATAGTTAACTCACGATTAATCGCAAATTCTTTTTCTATGCTAAATATCTAGAGATGTCCGATATTATCGGCCCGATATATATATATTTTTTTATTATTATTTATAGCTCAAATAAATGTTTTCAAAATTGTGCAGTACAGTGCACATTGTAATTGACTCATATTTGTGCATTTATTCAATTAAGGTTATTGAGTTTTAGTTAAAGAAACATACTGCTATGTTGCACATAGTTGTTCAGGTACAATGTTTTATCATTTGTGAAGTCAACTTTGCCCTATTTGTTGTGGGCATTGTCAAGATTATCTCAGGGAGAGTGTAATCCAAACTGTTGTCTGAGACCATTAAAAAAAGTATTTTTCTTATTTTGCACAGACAATGTTAACATTTGGAAAGCCTTGTTGCATTCAAGAATGCATCTAGTGGGGCATCACAATAACATTAAGCATGTTGTGTTAATTCCACAACAGGAGATATGTAATGTTACCTAAATTAGGTTTGAGGAAAAATAACCCAAATATCGACATCGGTATCGGCTGATATCGGAATCGAA
This sequence comes from Gadus macrocephalus, assembly GCF_031168955.1. Taxonomy (NCBI): domain Eukaryota; kingdom Metazoa; phylum Chordata; class Actinopteri; order Gadiformes; family Gadidae; genus Gadus; species Gadus macrocephalus. The sequence continues at coordinate 2,280,190 of NC_082383.1, forward strand.
AATTTAGAGTTGGACAATATCGCATATCGGATATCGGCAAAAAAGCCAATATCGGACATCCCTATAAATATCCCTTGATCCCTTTTTTTTTTTTTGAGATCCCTTGCGTTTAACTGACAGCTCTAATATATATATATATATATATATATTTATTTATCTTTTTCCACAATGTCTTGTTTTTTAAAAAATTGTATGATGACTATATGCTCTGTAAGGTGACCTTGGGTGTTTTGAAAGGCGCCTCTAAATTAAATGTATTATATATATATATATATATATATATATATATATATATATATATAAAATACAAAATTGCATTATATTCAGTTAAAATGAATAATATTCCGTATATTCTTTGAGTTCCTTACCGCCAGCCACTGCTCCAGCAGCACCTTGTACTGCCTCTGCTTCTCCTCGGCGATCTTCTTGTACTGGTCCTTCTCCTTCTGGACGAGGCTCTGCCAGCGGCCGCCGATCTCCGCCATGCGCTCCTTCATGGGCAGGTGGTTCAGCTCGCCGTTGGACAGCATCTCCTGGGAGAACTTCTGGTAGCCGTTCCTGCAGGGACAACGGACGTCAGCACACGGAGGGGGGGAAACAACGAGCCGAGAGGCCGCCGGGAACTAAGATGAGGCGACGCCTTGTTCGTGAAGCTCAGTTGCAAAGTGAATAACAAGTGGTTCCTCTAACTGCCTCTAGGGGGTGAACGGTAGAGAACAACATTTAGTTCCTCTAATGGCCTATAGGGGGTCAACTGTAGTTCCTCTTACAGCCTCTAGGTGGTTAACAGTAGAGAATAACATTAAGTTACTCTAGCAGCCTTAAGTATGTGAACAGTAGGTGAATGGATGCAGAATGATGGGCCACCATTCGATGTCAACGGGAAGAAAAGTGATATTAACACAAAGCTAAAAAAAACTAATTGTATGGTTTCTGGTGGTCAACTCACGAGGGAGGTTTCTTGGGCTCGCCATCGAACTTCATCTTCTTGCCCGAGGCGATGGCGGTGGTGACGGGCGACCTCATCTCACAGAGCTCCCTCTGGAGGGGGGGGGGGGAGAGGAAACAGAGTGACGGGTCAGAACTCCAGTCCTGGGTGGTCTTCAGAGCTGAGCAGAAAGGGGTGAGGTTCCCCTGAGCGAGGGCCCGTACCTCGTATCTCTTCTGGTCCTCGGCCGCCTTCTTGATCCACAGCATCTTCTCCTTCTTCTCCATGGAGTTCCAGGTGGTCTCCATCGCCTTCTGGGCCTTGGGTCGGTCGCTCTGCGCGCGGGGGCGGAGGGGACATGGTGTTAGAGAGGCTGCGTCGCGTCAGAACCGTCCAATACCCTCGCCGTGTCCCATCGCATCTGGGCGGTAACCTACACTGCCCCAATCTGTTCTGACCGTTTAATAAATTAGTTTTAAAGAGCACCTACTATGCTTTTCGACTTTTATGACCTATAATCGTTGTTGTAATGATTTATAGTCATGTTTAACCATCCTTAACCACAAGTGTCAAATAATAACGCACATGCATTTAGACGTGTTCCCTGCTGACCGTCTGGGGTCTGGGTCGCAATTCACTTATTTATCTACGTAGAACAATGCGGATTTTCCATGTACGGTAATGCTGCTGCAACATGCTCTTCCGGAAGGTAACCAATCACAACACAGTAGGGTTGGCAGGAGGGGGGGCGAGGGGGCGGAGAAGGACGGAGCCGAGTGTTGACAGAGAGTGCCGAAAGCGCCCGGATGAGAGGAAGAGCTTCCCGAAAATCAACATCGTTTTTTGTGCTGTGATTCGTGTCAGGTTGCTCTATAGGAGTCATTAATAGGAAATGAAGACCAGAAAAGTAGTATAATAGGAGATCTTTAAGGACAAATGATTCAAAAAAAAATTAAACAAAAGCAGAAACCCTTAATCTAGGGTAATTTCTGTGTTCAGATGAATATACAATCTTTTCTTAGAAATGTCTACTCCTAGGAAAAAACGAATCATTTCATACATTGACGTTGCGTGTCTATGTAGTTAACTAAGGAGTGTGTGATGGGAGGGGGGGGGGGGGGGGGGGGCTCACCTTGAAGCGGGCCAGGTAGTCCCCGATGACACTCTGCTGCCAGATGTCCTGGGCCGTCTTGGGCGGGTCGGGGAGGTGGCCTCGCTCCTCCTTCTCCTTCTTCATCGTCTCAGCCTTCAGCACCGCCTCCAGCCGCTTGTACTTCTCCTGCAGGGGGCGCCAGGGACACACCACACAGACTGTCAGCTCTGCACACACACGGCTCCCCATTGGCTGGGACGTTCTGCCCGCCCGGTGGTCACGTGACCACGCTGAGCTTTTACAGACAGCAAATACGGATTCCTACACTAGGGTTTAAGACCAACTTTGACCACTTTAAAAACAAGACTTCTGCTAAAGCTTATATGCATTGCACTTCCAACTTTTGCACTTTTTCTACAAAGCATTTTTTATTTTATTTTATTTCTCTATCCTATTTTATCATTTCATTTTATTGCAGGACAATTTTTTTATGTGAAGCACTTTGAGCCAGCCTCGTGTATGAAAAGTGGTATATAAACCAAGTTGCCATGCCTTGCCTAAACCCAAATATCCGGAACAACAACAACAACAACAACAGAAGCCTTCCCGTGCCCCTAATCCCCTCTGCCCCCCCCCCCTCCCCAAGGCCCTTACCTTCTTCTTCTCCGACAGCTCGTTCCACATGCGTGCCAGCAGGCGTGTGAGCTCGCTCTCAGACAGGTCCGAGCGCTCCTGCTGCAGCTTGGGACGCTTCTCCTCAGCGAAGATGAACATGGCGGAGATCGGCCTCTTGGGCTTCTCTGCGCCGGCCTGCTGGACACAAGACGGCGGCGAGACGCCAATGCAGGGTGAGACTGTGGCTATGCTAGCGGGGGGGGTGACTTCAACAGCTTTTGATACAACAAGCAAGGCTAAGAGTAGGTTTGTGGTTGTGTATTACCGATCTATGCTTGTGAACTGCATTGTCGTCATCAAACACAATTTCTGATACAATGCAATGATTGTGTATTATTTATGATAGTTTAACACCACGGCCATGAACGTGTTCATGGCAGGTGTAGAGTTATAAGCAGATGTATTGAGACACGTTGTTCAGCCGGGCGTTGAACCGATGGCAGCAGAGGAAGAGGTTTCTACCTTGGCCCGGGAAGCTCTCTTCGCCGGGGCCGCGTTGCCGAGAGCGTTTCCTTTCTTAAAGCCGATCATCTTCTGCTCCGCCAGCACGCGCTGTTGCTCCTCCACAGACAGACTCTACACACACACAGACACACACACCACACAAGGTATGAGCACCGTAACCTACACAACCATCATTTTATGAATGGAAAAAGGTTCCAGCGGTATAAAGATCCATGTTACACACACACACACCAACTCTTCTCTGGGAGCATAGATCCAAGACTTACGCCGAGGAAGCGGTTCATCTCGATTTCGTACTCCTTCTTCCTCTGCTCGCAGCGCTTCTGGTAGGCGTCCTTCTCGTTCTGCTTCAGCAGCTTCCAGCGCTGGCTGCACATCACCATGCGCTCTGTACTCGGCACGTCCTTCATGCTCGACATCAGCTCCGCACAGAACATGGAGTAGCCGTTCCTGCGCACGCGCACACACACACACACATGCATGTGTCAATCGTGCACTGAGCATTTGTGACCCAAGAGGCTAGTCTGGGTGAACAAGCAGCGGGGGAGGAGGATTCTCCAGCAGGGGTCGGGCGTTTGTATCCCAGCCGTCTGGTTCTGGGTTTCAGATCGAATGTCCAACCCGAGCAAGAGCCCCAATCTCCGCTCGTTAACGACACGCCTCTCAAAAAAGGTCGCACCTTGCTTGGCTTATAACTTATTTACTACTTTAAATCGCAATGGTTGAGATTGAGCCCCTCCCAGTTAGAAGGTGGGAGAATGTTAGAATTCTAAAACTCTATAACCGTGCCCCGTCCACTCTAACTGGCGGTGCGACTTTGTGACTCGAAGATGAATCTAATGTATTAAATGAAAAGGAGATCGAGAGGACACTCACGGGGGAGGCTTGTCGGGCCGGCCGTCCGACTTGTCCTTCAGGTGGCGCTCTGCCTTGGTGAGGGTGGACTTGGAGTAGTCGCCCTGGTTCATGTTGAGCTCGGGGTGCTGCTGGATGTACTCCCGCATGGTCTCCTGAAGCACAGGGTCAAGGTTCACGGGTCAGACCACGGCAGCGGCGATGAGGCCAGTATGAGAACAGGTGTGGCGAGAGGTGGAGTGCCGTGTCATGTACGCGACGCAGCCTACTCACCTCATACTGTTTCTGCAGCTCCAGAGACTTCCCGATCCACTTCAGTCGCTTCTTGTCGGTGAGCCGGGTCCACTGCTTGCCCAGACTGTCTTTGATGTCTTTGGTTGTGGCCTGGAAGTTAAAACGATATGGTCATTGAGATTAAGACGGTAGCATGGGAAACAGTTAAGGCTCTGTGCGACTTTCAACTGAAGATGAAATGGCAGGAAGGTGGGGGGGTGGACTCACGTCAGCGTTTGTTTTCAGGAAGGCCTTCTTCTCGTGTGTGTACCAAAGCTGCTGGGGGGTCCTGGCCTTCTCGGGCACGTTGGAGCCCTTCTTGGTCATGCACTCAACCAGCTCCGGGTGCTGTTCCCTGTCGAGGACGAATCACACAGAGAGACGGTTAGGATTGAAACCAATCTGCCTCTGAACATAACTGAACATCAAAATATCACCACATCATTGTAGATGGGGAAAAACTAAATCACCACCGAGTTACTGGGCTGTCTGTCGTCGAATCTTTGTAAAATGTTAATATCTTGTCCCCTGCTAAACGTTTAGACTCAAGGCATTGTATAAAGACCACCACCACTTTTTTGTGGTTTTACCTGAACTTGGACATGCTCAGCCCAAACGACTCTTTGTCCTTCACAAAGTCTTCCACATATTTCTTCTGCAATGGGAAAACAAAAAAAACACACGTTAGGACGTAACTTTCAAAAAAGTAACTGCCCAAATCACACAATCTCAGGGTCCTTATACCAACCCACCTTTTTTTTCTCCGGCAGCTCGCGGTACTTCTTGGACAGGATCTTGGTGAGGTCCAGGTTGCTCATCTCCGGGTGCAGCTTGGCGTACTTTGCCCTCTTCTCCATGAAGAAGCGGAAGTATGGCGTCAAGGGCTTCTTGGGGAAGTCTGGGTGCTTCTGTTGATGGGAAGAAAGTGGGGCAATTAGGATTCAAATGATAGACTGAGATCTATTTGTATAATATATTTGCATAGGAAGTGAATCGATAGAGTGGGGTGGCCTCAATAGATGTTGGTTATTTGTATTATACATTAATACAACATTATACACATAATCACCATCTATCGATTTGTGACCATACTACTCAATTGGTTGGGTTCCACAGGAAACTTGCTATGCAGTTTAAAATGTTTGCGTTGGAACTCAATCAGTTGAGAAGGATGCGTCACTAACGATAAATGGAGATCCATTTGTATAATCTGTGTGCTTTGTAACTTAATCAGTTGAGTATGATGATAGTTGGATATTTGTATAAAATGTTTGCATTTGTAAAATAAATCTGCATTGGAACTCAATTGGTTTGGTATGATGCGTCACCTTGAGTTTTTTGCCCTTGTAGGGATTCCTGATGTAGTCCTGTGCGTCAAATATCAGCTCCGTCAGAGTCCGGAACTTGCGGATCTGTGGGAGGAGACAGACCCTTCCATTTTAGTTTAACTTTCACAAGAACAGACTGTTAAAAATAATAAGCAGATCACATCAACATGGACGTTCATCAGGCTGAACCGTACCTCTTTGGAGACCTCCGACCACTTCTGCTTGCATTGATCTGCGGTGTACGAGCTGAAGGCCACCTTCTCCCAGTCCAGGTGGGACTCCGAGGTCTTGTATTTGGTCACGTCTTTCATGGGCAGGGCAATTTTCATCAATTCCAGAAGTTTGAAAAGATCGTCCTGGGCCCAAACTGTAGAAAAGCAAGAAAACTGTTAAAAGAGTATTCACTCAGTCTGGGACTTGATTTTGAATGAGCTATAAAAGTTTCAAAAAAGAAAAAAGAAAAAGTTAGTTAGTTAAAACTTTTGCATAATTCTACTCATTTATCAGACAAAAAGATGTGTTTGGCCACTATTGCAAAACTATTCATTATCATTATGCATTGGTGTATACGAATAACACAAATATAAAATATCAAACCTTGGTCCGGGATAGCGGTGTCCATATCTCCATTCATTTGATTTATTGTTGTATTCTAAAAAAAGAAAGAAAAAAAGAAAGAATTAGCCAAATACAATACCAAAACTTCCCTCAATTGAGTTTTGCCTATAGGGGAAATCCTATTCTACTATTGCTTTGCTATTTTAGGTATTCGCTATTTTAGAGTTGGTTTCATATGATTTCGTCAAAATTACAAAATCACACATCAAATGTTTTCTCCGGCCGTATTTAAAACTCAAGAGCAAGCAATACGCTTCACAATCCGACCAATGAAAAAAAAAACGCTCCAACATAATGGTTTTATGTTCATTACACCGCCCCTAAACGTAACGCTACATCGTGAGACATAGGCTATTGCTTGTGACGGCTTCAAATCTCAAATAACACCGCAGAGGGCTTCAACGAGCACCGGCACAACACTACCGTCGGGCAATTTGTCAGCCGGAATTCTTCATATTATTTCCCGACAAAATGTCCTGGAGGACACGCCAGAGGAGCCACCATTTTCTCCCCCGCATCCACTCGGTAATGGAGTCTTTTCCCGGAGTGGCGGTTGGGAGGTTCCACGGAAGAAGGAAGCGAGTGCTCATGGTCGACGGGCAGCTGTAGGCGACCAGCTGACCACGGACGGGGGATCTGCTTTCGGTCTCCGACGACGGAGGGAAATGGTGGCTTGGGGGGGGGAACAGTACCAACCGCCTCACTACAGAGAGGACGCTCCACCGTGATCTAGCTCCGCCGTGACATTCGCCGTTGTCGAAGGGTTGGGGGACGGGGGGATTATCGTTAGCAGTCGTTGTTTGGTCCAGAGAATCGTCTGCCATTAAATACTGTTTGCTGTTGCTGTCTCATTGCAGGGGCTGAGAACATCCATAGCGCATTCTTTGGCGAGGCGTAGTCGAGCTCGCAGCCATGATGGCGGATGCTCGTCGTTTCAAACCGTCCTTGAAGCCGGCCATTTCACGTTGGCCACGGTGCGGTCGTTTCCAGCAATATACGTGTAGATATGTTTGTTTTTTCGGACCAAAAAAAATAGAGCAATCTCCGGTCGGGAAATTTGTTCAATCGGGTAACATTTGAAGTCACAAGAAAAAAGGTGAAATCCAGTATCACCATGGTCTATAATGCGTCAGTAAAACCCGCTAAAAGTAGTTTAACACTTATTTGATGAACCACTGAATTGAAACTTGTTTAAAGTATACATTCAAAACGTCAAATGATGCTCCAATAAAACTTACGCTTACTAAATTCACTTTATAACTTAAAACAATGTAAAATATCGCATTAAAGTGCTGCTCCTCAGAACATGTGAGCCAACGCAGCGCCTTCTCAAAATGTACGGCGGAGAGGTAACGGCGGTTTCAGGTACAAGACTCAAGGACCGAAACGTGAAGAAAACACACGAAATACTAGACTATCGGACTTAAATCATCAACACTCAATCCCCAAATATGTTTAGTCCACGACACATCAACCGCACGGCGATACCGACGTCGCATTGTTTGAAACGAGACGATTTTACCATCGAAGTGTCTGCCAGTGCTTACTGGAGCCACCAGGGCTATAGAGCCGCCATGCTTCAGCCCGGGCTGCTGGGAGACCTACCGTGTCAAGGTCCAATGGCGGTCTGCACGCACAGCGACCGACAAACGCTCTTTAAAGCCCGACCACCGCGCTGCGAACTAATATATCGTCGAGCTACGAGCACATGTGCCCCAGAAGGCGGGTTCGCCGACCTTCCTGGGTCTTTCTGGCACGGTGAGAGAGGGAGAGACCGTACGGTGAGATATTAAACCGATATCCCTGATGGCTAACCAGCGAGGCGGATGGCTGTTCCGACGACAACCGCATGGAGGTCTCCACGCGGAAAACCCCTGTTTATTCTCTAAAATAATGTCCCCCGTATCCTTTAAGTTAATCGTATGAGCCCATACCATGACAGAGTAGAAACCTTGTATTTTTATGACAAAATCTAGGTCTTGAGCGGGATTTCTTACCCGCTGTAGAGGACAAGGAATTCGGGTATGGCGACCTCGTCTGTACCCTACAGTGGTCGGCGTGGTGGAGGCTAGCGAACGGCTCGCCATGAAGGCGGTTTTAAAAACATGTCAAAGCAAACAATAACAACAACAAAAAACAATCCCAAACGCGCCTTTTTATTTAAGGTGGTAAACCATAAAGGCGATTGTTTACCACGCAGTCGGGCTGTAAATGTAAGCGGTTGAGCGGCTTACCTGTCTCGGCGTGAGTCAGTCTCGTTGTGGAAGAAGGGGTGGGTTGAACGTTAGCCAGCACTGCGCCGTCGGTCCAGGGCACAGGCGCTCCAGTCCCCGCAGAGATGGAAGTTCCCCCCGCCTCCATCTCACTTGCTTTCTCCCTCCACTCAACGCGCAGCTCTCTCGATCCAACCATTTCGCCATGCGTGGCCCCGTCCACATTTTCGATCTCTCTCCAGCTGCTTCTTCCTCACGCCGAAGCCGACGATGGTGGTTGTTATTTTCCCCACATATTGCTGGAGGAGCGATCTGTGCGGCCGGCCGATCCGTTGTTACCCTGCACGTATTCGGATCGGCTTTGGGGTAGACTTTACGCAGCCACCGTTTCAACACCGTGTGCCTTTCTGGAGCAACTTTTTGTGACGATGTATTGAATGATCCGCAATGTTTTTTTAATGTGATTTCAATGTAAATAAACGTTTATTTTTTTTAATCGTCAGAATTTTCTTTTTAATGACAGCTTTCTACTTGGACATCAACAGCGCAATGGTAACAGAACGGTGGGTCTCATGACTGGATGGTGTTTCGGATAACTCCGGCCTTTTGGTGAATCAAAAGCTACCCGTTTGGTAGCTTCATTTTGCCCAGCATGTATTTTCTCCCTCAACTCCACCTTGGCTTGTTTGTGGGCGTTACCGGGCCGACCAATCCACACAGCCGAAATTCTTTGAAAACAAATGACTTTCCAATGAGCGCTCAGCAATGTTAAATGATAGTGGAGGCGAAGCCACCCAGTCGGAGGTGCAGCCACTGGACTTTGAGCGGTGCGCAGCATCACATAGCACAACGTGAGGGTGCAATGCACATCAACAGGTCGTAGGTCTATATTGTAACAACGTAATAAAGTCAAGTCAATCAGGTTTATAACATTTTATTAAAATGGAATTCAAACTTGTGTACAGGGACACATACACATATAGCACCACATACCTAAACTACATTTTTATTTGTTCCACACCCGGCATCAAAAGAGGCTCTCTAGTGGTTCCTCCCTCTGCTGTTCGAGCCACCAATAATACAATAACAAGTACATACGTCATTCTGATAAAGCCAAGAAATTCAAACTCACAAGCAGTCAAGTAAGATATTTAATCTCACTGTATACAAATGTCATCCATATGCCAACTGATTGGTAACAGTAATCACATGCATAGCTTATTTAAACACAAACAGACGGGATAAGGGAAAACAAGTCATTCAGTCAAACTATTTGATATGTAAAACTATTACTTATAAACTCAACACTAAGAAAAAATATATACAGGGACAATTGTGAGGCAATAAATCAGATCTGTTCTGTAAAGCACTATTCGAAAGTTCGATTTTTGAAACTTTTTAAATGATAAAATAGCTGGTTATTCATAACCTTTACTCTTTTTTTCAAAAAAGGCATTGAATTAACTTAACGATACTGTGACACATTTAATTGTGCGCAGTCCACAATCAAAGCAGTGTCCCCATTTCTCTTTTGCAAAAAAAAATAACCTGTATATTGTTTTCAAGGCACATGACAATTTGAATAAAGAATTTGGTCTAAATGGTACGGTGTTGTTCCTGGCGATGGTGTACTCTATCACGGTAGCGGTGACTCGTCGTACACATCCCGGCCAGGCTCCTCTTCAAACGTCACCTTGCCATCGTCAGCGTCCAGCTGTGACATACACACACATCCCATTACAAACTAAACACCTCAGACAGTAGACACTTTAAGACAAACAGGGCTGAATGCACTCGGACGAGGCAGTGGGGGCAAAAAGCAAAAGCCACATACTACTTAAAGCTCGAGATAATATATATTTTCTTTCAGTTCTAATGTTAGTGTTAATAAAAGTCTAATTAAATTCCTTTTAACTGGCAGATCTATGGTATGGCAATACATTCTTCAAACCTGAATCCAAAAGATTCAAGAGTTATTCTGGAAATAACACACGGAATAAAACATGATGGGCTCCCGGGAATTATTTTCATGGGTGACCCCATTTCGGTCGTCACTGGCTCGTCTCTTAAGGCTTCCACCGTTAGTCGGGCGGCCGACTCCCGCCCCCCCCAGTCCCCCAAAAGTCGCCGGGTCCAATCCCCGGGTATTTGCAGCCGACTAGTCACCTGCCCCCTCTACCCGCTCCTCTATTAGTGCCTTGCATCTCAGCAAGGGAAATCAATTCCCTTCTTGACCAAAGCGCTCTGCTACGAGCTACCCTACTAATTAGGTCTCAGTGAGGTCATAAAAGATCCCAGGGCGCTTATCGCAAAGAGTAGGGGTTCCCCCGGTGTCCTGGCTAAAACTGCCCAACCAGGCTCATTCAATCTGGCCCCCTAATCATCCTCCTGTATAATTGGCTGAATCATTAATTCCCTCGCTCTCCACCTCAAGCTGGTGTGGGGTGAGCGTTCTGGCGCAGATTGGCTGCCGTGCATCACCCAAGTGGGTGCTACACACTGGTGGTGGTGAGTGAGGTCCCCCCCGCTTCACTGTAAAGAGTCTGAGCGTCAAAAAAAGCGCCAATCAATTATTATTAGTATTATCAGCTGTACGGAGTGGTTTTCCCCCTGAGCGATACTTACACACTTCATCTCCAGGGTGGAGAACAGTCGGCCGGTCATTAACATGCGCAGTGGGATGGTCATGATGAGGACGAAGGGGAGCGCCAGGGAGAAGGGGCTCATCTTGACCGCCCACAGGACCCCCAGACATACCAGCTGGATCAGCGTGAACATGTGCATCCGCAGGGTTTTTACCTGCAGACAAAGGGAAGAATAGATGCAAGATACAAGATAGTTTATTGTCATATACACAATGGAAACATAGTTTGCACTGGGCAATGAAATTCTTAATTTGCAAGTTCCCTTCACACAATATATATATATATATATATACACACATACATACTTAAAATATAGTAGACAAATAAACTAAACTACTAAAAATATCTGTACAAAGAGCAGAATTTAGTTAAACAAAAACAGTTAAATATAAGGTGCTGTTTAGCAATGTTCGCATACAGCAGAAGGCCCTGAAAGACATTGAAATAGAGAAGTTTTTGAATATATACATTGGATATTGAATATTATAGATGCTTTTTTTGCATATTCATTTGAAAGTATGTGATCAAAGATATGCATTGCACCCTCTTGGTGAATAAACGTATTATAGCTGGTGTCCTTCACCAGTGTGCATGTGTGTGTGCGGGCGAGTGCCTGTGTGTGTATGCGTGTGTACATGACGGGACTTACTTTGGTGGCGTAGGCATCTGCAGGATGGTATTTCTTGGGTACCATCATCAGGAGGATACGGTCCCACATCTGAATGCCGCTGAGGGAGGTGATACCCATGTAGAGGAAGATACCAAACAGGGCCGTCATGGGAATCATCTTCAGAATGGGCTCCATGTAAATAGACACGCCTGGGGGGGGGGAATACACGGAACACATAAAGGCTCACCGACAGTAGAAGTATGACTTTAAGGTTGCCACAATTACAACTGAAAATACTACCACTCATTTCACAACCGAAACCTCTTATTGCCTCTGCTACAATCCGAGGAGGCCGGGGCAGTAGGGGTTGTGGTACTCACCAACCAACATGGCCACCAGGATCCCACTGACCCTCTGCTCCAGCACCTTCTCGATCTCCGGCTTGGGGCCCTTGGACATGACGGTGAGGGCGTTGGCGTGGGTGACCGAGCGCACCGTGGCCGCGCTGAGCCAGGGGACCCCGAAGAGGGAGGAGATGCCCCCCATGGTGACAAGGATCAGCAGGTCAAAGTGGAACCCAGAACCCTTTACCATCTTACGCTCCGGCTTGCTCACGATGAGGCTATGGGCGGATCGGAGAGCGAGAGCGAGAGCGAGAGAGCGAGAGAGCGAGAGAGGTCAAAGGTGAGGTGATGAAATGGGAGGGGCACGCTTTTTGCATGGCTATTTTGGTTCAAATTCAGAAAAAAAAACATGTGCATTGTTTTGTATTGGACTGAATATTGAATGTATTAGGAATCCTGACATTACACAGAGCAGTTATAGGCTGTTTTGCTTTGTTTGTTTGTTTGTGCAGATGCAACGATGGTCTACGACAACGCTGTCTGTAAGACAGACTCTTATGGAGCCACTGGCAAAGCAAAAATGACGAGCCACGCCACAAGCTGGCCGGTGAGCAGGTGGACGTTCCTGTCACTCACGTAGTGATCTGGGACTCGAGGAAGATGAGGATGAAGACCAGCAAAGCCGGGACACAGCAGGCGGGCATCATCCAGATGGGGAAGTCCTTTTTGATCCCCATGGGGTTGATGAACCAGCCTCTGACCGCTGGGTTGGTCACCTGCACACCTTCCGGCACAACCAGTTTCTGCAGGATACCGTGGGGTAAGGTTAGGGCTGCTCGATAATGGGAAAAAATCACGAATATTTTGATCAATATTGAAATCACTATTATATACTGTTCAAAATATAATTTTTTGAGTTTGAACACATGATGTATTTATTCAGCATGTCTCTCCCCAAAAAACACATTGTAACTGAGAATTTTGCCTTAAAACACAAAATGGTCAAAAAGAAAATGTTCAAATCTAAAATAATGAACAGTTGTATGCAGTCGTTTCTATAAAACGTTTAATGAAGAAAAGAAAAAAATCTAAAACTTGTTTATATTAGTATTGTGATCGTTTGACGCAAAAATTGAAATCGCGATCAAAATTCGATCAATCGCCCATCCCTAGGTAGGGTAACGTTAACGTTAACGCGTGGTATTATGGCTTATGGCTTCAATTTGATACCTTATTATGAGGGCCACATGGCACCTACTGACATATTTGTTTTTATAGTGGAATTTCTGACCAAACTGTCAGTGAACTGATAGGTAGGGGGTGTTTATCTTCAAATACATTTTGGACTGTGTTGACAACGTTCTTTACACTGATTTTACTATTTGGCATACTTTTAAATACACACTAGGAATATACAATATGGATGAACCATGAAGTCATTACTATAATCATAATTATACAATATTCCTGCTGTCTGCACAAAGATACATGAGCAGACATTTTGCTTATCTGATGTATTTTTCTGATGCTTACCTGGGTGTAAGCATCGTTGATGTTGATGTCAACTGCGATCATGAAGAAAATAGCGATGGGGACACCAAAGTCTCCAATCAAACGACGGATCTAAAAAAAATAAAGAGCAAAACAATAAGACAGCATTCTGATTGTGCTTGATGACACAGAAGCAGCAGATGTTGAAATCGTATTATATTCACGTTGAAGGTATTGCTATGCGTTTAGAGTAGAGCTGTCAGTTAAACGCGTTATTAACGACGTTAACGCAAACCAATTTTAACGGCGTTAAAAAAATTATCGCGCGATTAACGCAAATATTTTATTTACAAAAAAAATAAAAAATTTTTTTTTTTTTTTTTTTTTCTTTGGCTCAAAACAAAGAAGCAGTAGCCTGACTGCTATGTTCAAATGACATTTGTTCAAAGCAGTCGTTTAATTGCACTATAGGCTCTTTTTTTGTATCGTCCTGTTTTGATCAGTATATGCCAATGTTGTTATCAATAAAAAATCATTTGCACAAGACAAGCCGATGCACTTCACCATGTTGATAAGAGAATTAAAATGAGAAGAATTATGGGACAAAAAAAATCAAGGGATATTTAGCATAGAAAAATAATTTGCGATTAATCGCGAGTTAACTATGACATTAATGCGATTAATCACGATTAAATATTTTAATCGCTTGACAGCTCTAGTTTAGAGTGAATGTTACACCATTCCTGATGTTACACCGTCAGGTAGGTAGAAGCCGGAAGGCTGTTCTTACCGGGCCTGGGAGGTAGTGGCCGTTCTTGAAAATACGCAGGAAGTAGGCGATGAAGAAGCACCCGAACATAAGGCACATGGACAGCAGAGCAGTGTTGGGGTAGACTGGTGGTTTATGTTCCACGTTAGCGGAGGGTTCGTAGTCCGCGTGGTGGAAGGGGTTTTCAATGCTGTCGTTCAGCAGGGCGTAGTTCAGGATCAGAGGGTGGGCTTTGAAGATCTGCCATGACCAGAAGAGGAAACTGTGAGCGACTGCATTTGTGAAGCACACAACGAGTCAAAAACCCGTGTTGTCATGGCTGCTTGGTGACCGATGCAGTTGGCTAAAGCTTTGGTAGTATGGATGAAGGAGGATGAGGTGACGAGACCTTGAAGAGTTTGCTGAAGGTCTCGTAGATGAAGATGAGGGAGATGAGGATGGAGAAGATCTCCTGGGTGAAGCGGGAGATGTAGCGCACCAGGAAGCTGCCCTCCACGGCCACAATGATGAACACGATGATCACCAGCCACATGCCCACCCAGACGCGGCCCACGATGTATTCGATTTCCTGGGTCTTGCAGAACTGGAGTGGAACAAAAACGAGGGAACATATGATGATGATGCATGTACCTGAGTTTCAGCACCACAGAGATGGACACTCTTTTTCTCAAGAGGTTGTGCCAATGATCAAAGGTTTCCAATGGCCAGAGATTTGGTGAAGGCATTCCTATGCTTGACTGGTATTTAAAAACACAACTAACTAACTAACTAGCTAGCTAGTAACTGAACTAGCGAAATATCAAACACACTAACTCACAACTTACTTGCTAGCTAATGAACAAACAGCTAATTAACAACTTACATGCTAGCTAATGAACAAACTAGCAATCTAATTAACTAGCGAATGAACAAACTAACTTCTCATTTGCACTAAGTTAGTACTTTTTTTTTATTTATTTTTTTATGTTGGGTTTGTCCTTGTGACGACACAGAACAGAATGCATTGTGTTGAGCGATTGGGTTAACGCGTACCGCGAAGAAGGCCTCTTCAAACACCAGCAGTGGTCCGGAGAATCCCACCACCAGCACTGGCTGGGCGGCGATGAGACAGAAGATGATTCCCTGGATGCAGGTGGACACCATCAGCTCTGACACCCCCATCCACTTTTCAGTTTTGTCGGCTGGTGATGGGAAAACGCAAGGGAACACACACACACACACACACACACACACACACACACACACACACACACACACACACACACACACACACACACACACACACACACACACGGTAAGTTCAAACTAACAGACTAAACAAACCTACAAAGAATATTGTTTGGGCATTGTGGAGAAAGAATTTACAATTTCAAATTGTTTAAGGCCGAAAGTTGAAAACACATAACGATCAAATACGCCGAGAGTGGCGAGTGGCCATAACATCTTTCTTTGTATTTCACAGCTTTTTAGCTCGTCCAATTTCGTTCAAATTAAAAGAAAATGGAACCCATGGCCATTGATCATGAATCATCGTTCATTAGACACCGATAACCCGGATCCCGTCCCACATGACGGGACACTCACACAGCAGTCCTCCGAAGGTGATGGCCGGGGACAGGGCGGCGAAGTAGATGAAGATGACGGCGGCGAGGACCTGGGGGTTCAGGGCGTCCGTGTAGTCGCTGATGTAATGGCGGTAGCGCCGCTTCAGGTCCCGGACCATGCCCCCGAACGGGTAGCCGGTGCGGGCCAGGGGGTCCTCCCGGGGGGGCTCGGGGGCCTTCTCAGCTACACATGGGGACCAGACCAAGGAGACGTTAACCAGACGCATCCAGGAACCGTGGAGCGGACATCGAGGTTGGATGGGTGTTATTAAAGAGCAGGTGGGTCGTTACTAAGGAGCAGGTGGGTCGTTACTAAGGAGCAGGTAGGTCGTTACTAAGGAGCAGGTGGGTCGTTACTAAGGAGCAGGTGGGTCGTTACTAAGGAGCAGGTAGGTCGTTACTAAGGAGCAGGTAGGTCGTTACTAAGGAGCCGACAGGTAGGATGCAGACATTGGGGTTAAAAAAGACCCATCGCCTTGTAGATAAGAGTCAAACGGCCTTTTCGAACTGTGTCGCCATAGGGGGTCAGTGGGTTTATACATGGCCACAATGCAACTCAAATCCTTTAAATATGTATGTCTTCATGCCTTGTTTCATTTGATCACCAGCATGTTCGGAGACCACAGAAAGGGGAATGCATTATTTATGGGAAATGTACAGTGGTTCGAAGTGGCTATTAAAATAATGTATTGCTTATTGTACTGCACACAATATGAAGTGGGTCGTCCACAGTACCTTCACAGATGTGTCAAACAGTTTTGGATAACCTGCTGTTAGGAAATACCCTGGGTGGAACCCTTTAGGAACCCCTGCTTCTAGAGCAATATCCTGGCTGAAAGACTTTAGGAACCCCTGTTTCAAGAAGAATACCCTGGGTGGAACAGTTTTGGACCCCCTGCTTCTAGAAAGATACCCTGGGGGAAGTAGTTTAGGAACCTCTGCTTCCAGAAAACAACCCTGGTCGAAACGGTTTATGAAAATCCCAGAAAATCAGTCGGAATCAGTCTCTTGATCGGAATATCTGATGCATTCAAGACAAAAGAAGACTGTCACAGAGTATTCACACATATTGACCTAGAGCCCGGTCTCCAAAGGCGATCCTCGTGTCGGCTGGACGGAGCCTCTCCTGCAGCATCTTCTTCTGGAAGGTGATGATCGGCTCCAACATCCCCTGGTCCTGGATCTCGGTGGGCGGGATCACGATGCTGGAGTCCATGAAGTCAGCGATGGCATTGGTGAGCTCCTGGTCGGTCCTGGCCAGGTACGCCTCCAGGCTGAACACCTAGGAGACCGGCGAAGGGAGAGGAGGTTATAGTGTGTAGTATAACTGCATATTCAGTACTGTACGGCTTATCTGCTTTCCCGACGTGTTGGTGCTATGTTGGGCATTTCACACCCGGAGGTTGGTCATTGTTATTAGTGGTTCCAGCACTCAAGATACAGGGAACCCTATAGTGTTTGTAGATATTTTTATTTCGGTATTTTTGAATCATTGTTCTCAGTTTCTTGCCTTTAGTCAATTGCCTACAGAGCTGGTTTATGCCAGAGACCCGAAACGTGGCAGGCATGAATTGAACACTTGACTTGACTTGAATGTGAAACAATCTCAATAAACTTTATGTTTATTTTCTGACATCATTCATAGTAATGTTAGTCCCTCATGTATTTCATTGTGGTGGGATCTCTCTCTCTCTCTCTCTCTCTCTCTCTCTCTCTCTCTCTCTCTCTCTCTCTCTCCCCCCCCCCCCTCTCCCCCCCCTCTCTCTCCCCCTCTCTCTCCCCCTCTCTCTCTCCCTCTCCCTCTCCCTCCCTCTCCCTCTCTCTCACCCAGTCGGCCATCAGGGCGCCCATGGCGCGCCCGCTCTCGTGGTAGTCCAGGCCGCTGTCACTGGGGCCCGCCAGGATGAAGACGAAGCGCACGGGCACAGGGGCCTCCAGGACCGCGTCCATCACCACCGAGTCGGAGAGCCGCACGAAGGCCACCACCGGCTTCTGCAGCACGTCCACCACACCTGCACACACACACGCAACAGGAGGCAGACACACACACAGACACAGACACACACACACACACACACACACACACACACACACACACACAAATATTAGTCTTTGGACATAGAAGTCCACAGAAGTTGGCTTAGGTAAGTGCTTGGGTGTGTGCGCGTGTATGTGTGTGTTCTTTGCGTACCGGAGAGGACGATGGAAGCCTCCATGTTGTCGGACGTGTCTCTCTGTAACAGAGAAGGTTTAAGCGTGAGGTGAGATCAGTATTAAAAGACCGTTTGGATGCCAGGTGAGGCTGGGTTACGTTATCATGGTGTGGTACCTTCTTGGGCACGGAGAAGGTGGTCATCTCGATGTCTCCTGAGGGGGGTGCCTCTGCTACGGGCGCAGTTCCTACTTGGCTATGAGGATTTAAAAACAGGAAAGCATGAACGAGAGAAAACTAAACAAACAGAAATTATTACACAACATTACCTTAAGCGTCTCTAAGTAAACCTTTATATTCCTATGTGCTTAAGGGTAAACTAATATTTTACCGAAAGGTTGCTAGTTCGATCCCCAGAGTGTTGATGTGTCCCTGAGCAAGACACTTAACCCTAACTGCTCCCGACGAGCTGGCTGTCGCCTTGCATGGTTGACTCTTCCGTCAGTGTGTCAATGTGTGCATCAACCGATGTAAGTCGCTTTTGGATAAAAGCGCTGAATGTCCTAATTGTAATTGTGTGCGGCGTCTACCTCCGCCTCATCAGCAGGGACCTCAGGAGGGACTCTCGGTCGCTGGCCCGGATCTCGTCCTTGTTCAGCAGCTCGTCCACCGCCCTCTCGGCTACGGCAGACAGAGAGCTGGCGTCCAGGTCCAGGATCACCGCGCCTGGGGTCAGGTGGATGCATGTCAACAAATCGATCAGTCTGTCAGATAGACACACCAAGATACACCAATTGTGTGTGTCTATCTCTCTGTCTGTCAATCTCGCTCTAGCAATCTATCTATCCGTCAGTCTTTCCCTCCGTCAGTATCTCTGTCTATCTTCGTGTCAGTCAGTCAGTCAGTCAGTCAGTCAGTCTGTCTGTCTGTCTTTGTTATGACAGAGTTGGATCCTGGTTCCCCGACATTCCCTCAGTCCAGTGTGTGAGTGAGTGAGTGAGTGAGTGAGTGAGTGAGTGAGTGAGTGAGTGAGTGAGTGAGTGAGTGAGTGAGTGAGTGAGTGAGTGAGTGAGTGAGTGAGTGAGTGAGTGAGTGAGTGAGTGGGCGAGTGAGTGAGAGTGAGACCTGTGCTCATGGTCTTGCGGAGCTGGATCAGGCTCTTGAAGGTGAGGTAGGAGACGTGGGCGGAGCTCCAGACGCCGGTGGCCGGGGTGACGTTCTCCTCGTAGCCCAGCCAGCGGGCCGTCTCCTGCCAGCTGCTGCCCTGAAGCTCGTTCAGCTCCACGTAGGCCTGCGGGGACCAGGGGAGCTGTTAGCCTGCTGGTGGCCTCCCGTAGGCCTGCTCTTAGCCTACTAGGGGCCTACTGCAAGTCCCGCCTACTCAGTGGGAGGGGGTCGTTTTTACACACTGCACCTTTAAGTTGGTGAGCCTGGGATTTGTGGTAGGCAACCACTAGTCTAGTCAACAATGTGAATGAATGGAAAGAAGGACTCCGATAGGTTTACCTGGGCATCTCCTCTGGTTGTGGCGTTGGTGTTCAGGTTGAGGTAGGCTATATGAAAGGGAAAGGAGATAAATTAAGAGAGGAAGATAGAAAGTCAGCAAGGGGAAGGAATGAAAAGGAAGGAAGGAAGGAAGGAAGGAAGGAAGGAAGGAAGGAAGGAAGGAAGGAAGGAAGGAAGGAAGGAAGGAAGGGAGGGAGGAAGGAAGAGAGGAAGAAAAATTAAAGGAAAGAAGAGTAAAAGAAAGATCACATGTCACGGCTTTGCCGTAGTGGAAAGTATTTGGTCAAACAACAGCCCAGTGAGGCCAGTGTTGGGTCCAACCGTAAGGCCAAGTGGACCAGCCTACCTTCTGAGTCAGGAGCGATGAAGATGTTCTCCATTGGAGACTCCTCCTCCTCCTCCTCCTCCTCCTCCCCGTTCCACCTCCTCTGCTCCAGGGCAAAGCTGGGAGTGGGCAGACATGCAGCCAGTTATTTCTACCCTTCATTTTGAATGGATTCAGGGGTACTGTGCCTCACCCCACTTTAGGTACAAAATATATCTATATCAATCGTTTTTATTTTCGAGAAGAAATACTATGGAGCCTGGGTAGGCTGGAAAGGCAGTATATTTGCCAAGTTAAGTATTAAAGACAGTGAATGCCTTCGACGGTTTCAGAACTATGACACTGACATGTGCTATTCCTTCGTATCGCCAAAAGAGGGCAGAGTTTCACCAGGAAGGCGTTAGGATGGACGATTTGCTGCTACTCGACAACGCTGAACTTCAAACTACGTGAGCGGGACAGGCGTTGGATGGGGTGCGTTTTCATTGGCTCATTTGATTCCTCAGAGGGCCCCAATTGGAACAAATACCCGTTATTTTTCATCGTCAAAATGAAATAAAAATATAGAATAAACTCACAGTCTCAGTGGAGAGGGGAAGGCTGTATCATTATCTTCGTAGGACATATCAGTACCCTGGATGAATGAGAATCAGGGGACATTTTTATTGAAAACAGTAGGACAGGAATGGCTTTAATGAGATAGACATTGGGGAGAAACGAATGTCAGAGACAAAACATTTTTTTCTTTAATTGTATATATATATATATATATACATATACAATTATATGAGTAAGCAATTTAAAAGTATTAATTTGTATCATTTAGTAAGTATTTGCTTTAGATAATTAGAAAGCTGTTCTGTATGTTTCAAAGGGACAAGGTAAGTAGTAAAGCCCACCTCTCCATAAGTAAGATTGCTCTCCATCGCTGTCTTTCAGATCGACTCTCCACCTATTACTGAAAAAAGTAAAGAATTATTGGGACAAGAATTTTATTACGACTAACAATTGTACCGTTAATGTCGAGTCGAAGTTATCCACGGAAACTACCTAAAATGATGTTATATTACCTCTTCAACGTTGAATTTGGTGTTCTATGAATGCACGTTTGTGTGAGTGGAAATGATAAATTTATAGAATATAGCCATTGACACAAGAAATTACGAATTGATTTTGATTTCTAAGTCTATTTCAGATCCCTCTCTCGTGTCCATGTTTTTTTGAACCAATACTGACAGAGATAATGAATCAGCCGTTGGCATGTGTGGTCTACAGTTGAGCTCAAGTACAGGCCTTACAAGTGGTTATCTTGGGGGCTACACCCTTGTTAAGACACTCCGCGCTCTTCAAATCTACCAATCTACAACTCCTACACAAGTACTTGAGTCTTAATAGCCCCCTAAGAATAAACGACAAAAGAACAGCAGGGAATGGTCCACTTTGACGTTGATCACATGTTTGTTACATGCATTTATATCGAAATCAATATTGAATAAAAATGTATATTTATCCCCAAAAAATATTTTACTTGAAAGTGTGGAAATATACAACTATTACGGGCCCTTACTGCCTAGTACCTATCAGTGGAGTTCTTCATGACTGCAATAAGAAGCTGGGTGCATTACAGCATATGTGTTACTGGAATATTTTACCACAATGCTGGAAAGTTAAACATAAATCCAATACATATTTCTGTCGATAGAACCATTGTTTTTTAAATAAAGAAATTGACTTGATCAACTCAAACCCAGGTTGAGAAACAAGAATGTTTTTCTGACATTCAAACTGCACTCCTTAACCTCAGCCCACACACATGCAACCCCACTTTCCCCTTGTTACGGTGTGCCCACTATTCACACAAATGTCCCCCATCTACCTATTCCCACCTCCGCCTCCCGCCCCTCCCTCCGGCCCCGTCCCGTAGGGTCCGAGGCCGCCCCACCCTCACCTGGTCGCAGGTAATCAGGCACAGCTTACCGGGTCGTCCACCGTGCTCCAAGCGCCAACACACACCGCTAACGAGTGATCCGGGGTCCTGATCGATGCACTACCCAGCCAAAACCACCGCAAGGGGGGGAGGGGGGGAGGGGGGGGAGGGGGGGAGGGGGGAGGGGAACACCCACACCCTACTACGCGAGCACAGGTCAGGGGGACCCACCCTGAAGAGCTGTGGGTTGCCTAGCGACGCAGGAGGGTGGGCGAGATAAGGAGCCCAGTGTGACACCCAGGGCCGCCCTATCGGCCGGGGGCACCTTGAGGCCGGGGTATTCCCCCATGCACCCTGCGGATCCTGGGGGGCCAGGGGCCTGGAGAGGGACAGAAGAACCAACCTTGGACGAGGGGGTATCTGGACCGAGAGTGTCATCTTGTTTACGTGTCGGGGATTCCCCTCGTGATGGGGAGATGGGGGGGGGGGGGGGGGGGGATGTTAAGAAAGTGTTGATGGTGACATAAAGTTTGTTTCTTTTTTTTTCCTTCCGTTTACGAGCTCATCGGTGCTGGCCTGCCTCTTCTGCAAGTGACATCATAGACTGTGTTGTTGGAGATTCTCTTCAAGGCTAAACCGATGGCTCTGGTGCAAAACCACACTTTATTTATCACTAGGGGACTGTAGTTGACATTCTTGAGAGTGAGACGGGTTTGAGTTTGTCGGTTTCACTCGATTTATTTGGCCCACTTCAGCCCTCTAAGGACATGTAACCCTTAGCAAGGTGCAACAACGCTGTTTCAACGGGACAATGGCGGCATAGAGGATCATAACTGGACCGGAGTTATCGCGTCCAACAACAGACTCTTTCCAGGGTTACCATACCTGAAATGATCCCCAGTGTCCCGAACCTCGAGGGCGTCTCCCTCCCCCTTCATCCTGGCGACCAGAGGCCTGGGTTGCTGCCTTGACTGGCGGAGGCGTCGCTGGACATGGCAGCGGTGGTAGGGCTGTCTGGACGGGCTGGGTTGAGGTTGAGGTTCAGCTGGGCTGCACTTGGAGCTCCTCAGAGGGCCAATAATAGGCCCACCCTCTCCAGGGGAGATAAGTCCCTTTCCCCATCTCCGTTCTGGAGCATTGGGGTCTTTGGGTGGCGGTGCTGGCTGGCAGAGGTGGGCTGGTCCCCGGGAGGCTGCGGGATGGTTCCTGGGGCATGTGGGCTGGTGCCTGGGCCCCTCCCCCGTACACCGCTAGGCTCCGCCGCACTGTGGTGGAAAAATAATAAAAAATAAATAAAGAAACATAGGACTTTATTGGGCTTCTCCAGACCAAGGACGCAGGATGGTGATGTTAAAAAAGGTTTATCGTAGAGGTTCGTGTTCAACCTACCAAGATTTGACCCCCCCCCCTTTTCCCGGGAACGCCACTGCCTCCCTGTAGTAGCT
Source organism: Gadus macrocephalus (assembly GCF_031168955.1). Taxonomy (NCBI): domain Eukaryota; kingdom Metazoa; phylum Chordata; class Actinopteri; order Gadiformes; family Gadidae; genus Gadus; species Gadus macrocephalus. Next base: position 2,303,456 of record NC_082383.1, read on the forward strand.
TGTATTTGATTCAAGACAATGCTACTGGCCTGCTGGTCTACTTGCCAACAAGGTGGTCAATGGAACTGCCCTTGCCTACCGCCAAGCGTTAGTCAAACCACACGCACCAGCTCGAGCACTCCGCTCAACTACCTCAGCTGGACGCCTGGTACCGCCGTCGCTAAGAGCTAGCAAAGGTCGCACAACAAAGTCAGAACCCTGGTTGAACAAGCTCCCTGCTGTCAGGGCTGCAGAGTCGCTCACCAGCTTCCACGAGAGCCTCAAGACAGACATTGTTCAGAGTTCACCTGGACCCTGCATAGCTTCCCCCCCCCCCCCCATCCTCCTCTTACGCATTTATTGCATGTTTGTACGTCCTGGCACTTAATGTACCCATTTATTGTATGTTGTACAGCCTTGCACTTAAAAGCAGTGCTTAGCATCATGCATCATCTCATCCTAGCTATCTTTGTTGTAGATAGGGAATGGAATAACCTGGCGATTGTTAGTGCTTGGCACTTGGTTCTAAGAACATCCTTACTTTGTCGGCATGCGCTGTATTGTTGTTTCTCAGTTGCACATTGATAACTCAAACACAGGTTACTCAGAACAGGTGTGCAGACACCCCCAGCCCCAGAGCCCAATCAGTCCGACTAGGGCCAGGTGAGGCTGCTTGAACCAGCCATCGTCTACACACATTCCACACCTGTTTTCTAACCCTTATGCTGATGCCAACAGAGACCAGAGCCAGCTAGGTGGCAGTATTGCCTCCATGCTTATCGCACAATTTGAGTCCACAAGGCACCCTGGTGTATCTTCTTTGATGGGAAGATCATCTAATTATCTATGCAAATGGCAAAAAAAAATACTCTTATACTGCCATTTCACCAACCAGGTGGAGAAAAGATGCCCTCATTTAAACATAAGTACAAAGTAATCTCAGTGACGTGAACTTCGTGGACCTCGGATAGAATTTTGCCATGCCACCAGTGTGTGCATACCGTACGTATGAAGTACTTGTGTGGCAGAGTGTGTTGTCCCCACAGACTGTGTGCGTGCCAGGGACATGGTTTCGTTATCGGGTTGAAAGCTATCTGCTGTGTCCATGTGTCGCTGGACTGAACAGTGTGACTATTATCTTACGGCACATTGTACACAGACACTCCCAATGGTAATACAGGGCTGCTGCACTATTAATGGTCCATACCTTCAGTCTTTAAAAAAAATGCATTTTAGGTACAATATAATGAGACAATGGCTTGTTTTCCATTTTATTTCATTCAAGGATTAGTTTGTATTATAATGACGAGGTCTACAAACATTTGGTCACACTTTTGAATGGGAATTTTAGTATTACTAAGCCTTCTACTGTACTTCTACCAATATTAATAATAATGATGTCAAGGGTAGACTCTTTTTTCAGAACTAAAGGCTCAACATTTCTGAAATCATACTAAGACGGTAACACTGTTGTTGGATATAATTCTGAATATTATTATTTTTTTAATCAAATCTATTAGCGCCCTTATTTTCCAGAAGATTTCAGGATCCAGCATCGAGGATTGACAAAGAAACTGGATAATTTAACAATACACATATATGTGGGCTAATCACCCTATATATTAAGATGCATAGGTCTACTTATACATTTACAGTGGAAAAAATATTTCATTGTTTTTAATTACTGATGAATTGGGTAGGAAAAAACCCTAAATGAATGTTCCAGAAACAGATGTTTGGTCTAACTTATGCTAACGTTAGCCGAACATTTCGTTAACAATGAAACATAACGAAAAAAACTAAAACAAACTCAAATGGTGGAGTAAAGGAACCTTTTCCGACAGGTGTTTACATGTGTTCACGCCCCCAGCCGAGGCACGGGGTTCAATTACCTGTACCAAGCCTGAACAAGGCGGCATAAACATCTCCCGCATGACCGCAACGGTCACCGCAGACCGCAGATCACATGGCATTGCAGTGCTCGCTCAAGTGCTTCTATAGGAGCTAGATAAGCTTTATCAGCGGCGGAACAAGCCGTTTGGTGACAACTATCACGCGTACCCAGAACCTCGACGTGAATGCCTACCTCGGCCCGGGAGCCATGCAGTCCGCCGCGGCCACGCCCCCCCCCCGGAAGCCTCCCATAAAGAAAATAGTTACGCTAATAGTCTACCAAAAACTACCTACACAAAGTAGAGTAGGCTACAATTAAAACCAAAACAGCAAACATAAAAAGATAAGCGAAACTGAAAACAAAAGTATATTTGTTTTCCAGTCAACCCTAGAAATAAAATGGCAGTAGGCCTAATCAATAAAACGGAGTTAAAAAAATTAGGCTAACAGTGGGAGGTGGGGGCTGTAGTGAATATCCTGAGGAACGTGCCGTTTGAAGGAGAAAACTGTCCCTCTGCATTGTAATTATTCCTTTGAGAATGCTTCTTTTTTTTTGTTGCGAGAATGGAAGTGATCGTTTTTTTTATCAAACACATTTTATAAAAATAAATTCACAAAGTAAATTAATAAAATGTGAGGGTAGGCCTATGTCAGCGGATAGGCACCGATGATGCAATCAAAAGACAATGCCATATGCCTACCATTTTACTGTTACAGATGGCTTTAGTAGGCTATGTAAGAGAGAGAAAAGTCTGTTACTGTCCCATGGTGATGGGTTAAACACATTTTTTATGTAACACATAAAAAGTGAGACGATCGATCAGTAATATGGTGTAAACCACCAGGTGCGATGTTGATTATCCATTACGAGCCATTTCAAGTTCTACCCTCTATTACATCAAACATGGGAGCGTCCACCCAGATGTATGATAGCTAGATACAGACACCAGCCTATACGCAGTAGACTGAACTGAACCAGTGGGTCAGCTGATATATCCATCATACATCTGGGTGGACACTCCCATGTTTGACGTCACTGGAGGGTAGATCATGATGAACGGGCTAATCGGCATCCCACCTGGTGGTGAAACAGGGGAACTTCTGCTTCTACAGCAGAAAATAAATATTGAAATAGTAATAGTTAAAACAATGTATATGGTGTTACATGTATATTTATGTAACACAATATATGTATATTATATATACATAAAATATATATGATATATGCATATTATGAGTTACATATTACACAACACATAGTATTATACTATGTATATTTTCCAATACATACAACATACTACGTCGATCACATACAAATCACACAGTGATGAGTGTGAGTAGGCAGATATATTTTAGAGTCATTTTTAAAGAAAATTAAACATTGGGTCAGAGCGCGGTTTGAAAACCACTACTTTGTTTTTTAGAGGGTGAAGCTGCGTCCCCTAGTGTTACCAACACCACAATACACGTATCTATCTGACGCTTTCGTCCAAAGCGAAGTGCATTCAACAATGAAGACATGGCCTCAAAAGATAAAGAATCATTCGGGTACATACAATTAAGCAAAATACTTTAAGTAAATATAGAAACGGGAGATAGAGATGTTGTAGAGAATATTTTAGATATAGAAAAGCCCGTATACTTGTTGACACATGCAGGCTTTCTTATCTACCATACCTCTTATCTAATAAAGCAAATAAAAAAAAGTTGTATTTGCATTGCAAATGTATTTCAATAAAAATGTGTCGCCAACACATCATACTCCTTTCTCTGCTACTTCTAACGAATGCTTTACTGCTTCAATTCTTAAGAATAAGAACAGTTTTTTTTTCCCAATGGTTCTCTCTTAACAGCTACCCTATTATACATTTTAAATCCCCCTTAAAGTAAAGCAAGCATAAATTTGGAAACAGACAGATAAGGGATAAAGTTATAGAAAAAGTGCTCAATGACCCATGGCAGGTAAAGTTGTACCCTAAAGAAATATTACTCATGAGAATTTCTCTTAATTTCTTGAAGTCAGACTAAATTAATTGTGAAAAATTCAGAAACATTCCATAGATATATTGTAAAAATTGTATTTTATGAAATGATATATAAACTCCACGTTAATACGAGTCACTTGTAATAAAACACGCAAGCAAATACCATTTCTCACGCAATGCCTACAAAATGCAGAGTCATGTTGAGACGACACTCTCGGGAGAGGAACGCCACCTGGGACTCAAACCAGTCGGGGTGGTTATGACTTATGAGCATCAAACAATATCGAAATGGCAGTTTATTACGCCCACATCAAATCCATTACCTGGTTGGTCAAAGGTTAGTTCAGTGGGCATTTTGACTGGCTTACTCAGAGATAGCAGACTTTATAGTGCAAGCTGAATCCATTTGAGTCAACCTTAATTAACTAGGTAGGGAGATATATTACACAAAACAATGACTTCCAAATTATTCATTTTATTTTACAGACAGATGTTACAAAGTTGAGCTTTACATTGAATTGGTCTGTGTAGAGAAAAAAAACAGAGGGTGGTTTAAATAACAGATGATAAAGTGGAGTTTCTTATTACACAACTGTTTAACAGTTTCAAGTTGAAAAACGAACCAGTGAATTCCTACCCAATGGATACTGAGAAGCAAGCGCAGACATGTAAACACAGTTGCATCTTTTCATAATGAACCAGTTATTTCAGAAAACCAAACAAAACTTAAAACAAATATGCGTTGCATGCTTTGGCCACCAATTACACTGCATAGACCCATTCCCTCTGCGTTCCCCAATACACACAAAAATAAGAGACTCGGGTCTACCTTACATTAAAAGGCACCCAGTGCAACTTTCGAGGCTTAAAAATAAACATTCAATTTCTAGTCTTTTTTACACGTAGTAAGTTTCAATAACTCCATACCATTACATACCGACATTTAAGCAGCAAAGATGAGACGTCGTTGTGTGGTGAGAACTGATACAAAATCGATAATAACAACAACAATGCCGCCATTTTCTTTATTTTTTGTAACCTACAATAAATAAAGCAGGCTTCCAGTCAATGGAAAAATGGCTTCTCCCCACCGGCGATTGTTGTTGTTTACGATTTTCTATCAGTTCTCACCACACAACGACGTCTCATCTTTGCTCCTTGAATGTCGATATGTAATGGTATGGAGTTATTGAAACTTACTACGTGTAAAAAAGACTAGAAATTGAATGTTTATTTTTCATTGAATGTTTACATAAAGTTGCACTGGGTGCCTTTAATTAATGTAAACGCTAATAATAAAAAAAAAAATGACAGGCAGTTGGTATCGCCAGGCAATGAGGCTTGTATGAAAGCAAAAACAGACTCCCTCCATCCCCCCATGACAACGCCCTCTCCCCCGCCCCGAATCCCCACGGGAAGCAACTAGGACTGCAAACATCATACCATACCCTTCAACCGGTTGGGATATGGTAGTCATGGATGTCCTGCGCAACACGTTAGAAGAAACAGAGGGGTGAGAGACACACTGTGGGGCCCCCCTATAGCGATCGCACCTTGAATTAAACCGTGGCTCTGATCTCGGTGCATGGGCAGCATGCCAGAGCGCGCGTGTGTTGGGTCCTCCCGTCAGACAGGTTTGAGATAGAGTTTCACCTGGAGGGAGACCGGATTGGCCACCGGGGAGTGGATCACAGCGAGGCCGTATGAGGAAAGGATGTTCAGAGGCTGCCCGGTTTACATGATGACACACGGGGCTCGGCTCTTGGTGAGCTTCGCCACCGGTTTGCCGTCCTGGGCTTTCTGGATCGCATCCATGACCTACATGGGGCGAAGGAATGCTCAGATCAGATCTCGGCTGGGAGTTTTGAAAGTATTTGCATGCCTCTACGAGGAGGAAATTATAAAGAAAGACTCACTTCATTCTCGATGGGGAAGCCTTTCAGCTCGAGTTTGGAGAAGACCAGCTGGCCGTTGATCTCTATCTCGAAACTACCTGTTGACGGACAAACAGAAACAAAAGAGAAAATTAAATTGTCGTTGGTCACACATCCACTCCTTACTTGGCAAGGTGAGGAGTTTGATGTGCACTCCTTGATATCACATCTTTTCACATTAATCATATTTTTGAATATACATTAATAATACATAATAACATCTAAGTGGTTTACTTACTGGACCGGCCCACAAACCCAGACACATCCGCTTCAGGGAACTCCGCTAGGACTACTTTCCGGAGCTCCTGATAGCGGGGTCCGTACCCTCATCCGCCACTGAAACAAGAGGAAGAAGATAAACTAATCAATCACTGCAATTAATGACCCATGAATCCAAGGGTCACGTCATCAACCACAGGCATACAGTGGTATGTTAGCCGGCTAGCCATTAGCTGCTTATCAAAACCGGCTGCTGAATCGCAACGGGACATTTGAACATAATTCAACATCAACGCGCACAACTAAGTTATTTCATCCCAGCCATATTTACCAGTATTCAACTCGGACCTGGACCTTCATTTTTGTTCCGTGTAGCGTCTGGAGACTGTAGCTATGCTGTTCGATTCACGGTCAGGCAGCACACTGCGGGGCGGGGCTTAATCAGAGGTATATAAGCAGTAAGGGGGCGTAAACAATGGGGGACGGGGCGGAGAGAGATCGTGACACTGTTGTGCTTGGAGTATTACATTACATTTTACATTATATCACGTTACAGTACATTATTTACATGGGACAGTATGATGCAGGCTGGGGAAACTAAAGAGGCGACGAGAGAGGGCTAGAAGCTATGGAATGGTTTAACCCATGTACAGTATAATTACAATTAATATAAATCAATATGACGACATATACTTTCATCCCCACAAGTGAACCATTGGTCATTACTTCTGTCATAATGAACAACAGTATTGTCTCCGAATTGATTGATTTGATATTAGATACTAAATAAGACTTAAAGGCACCCAGTGCAACTTTCGAGGCTTAAAAATAAACATTCAATTTCTAGTCTTTTTTACACATAGTAAGTTTCAATAACTCCATACCATTGCATACCGACATTTAAGCAGCAAAGATGAGACGTCGTTGTGTGGTGAGAACTGATACAAAATCGATAACAACAACAATGCCGCCATTTTCTTTATTTTTTGTAACCTACAATAAATAAAGCAGGCTTCCAGTCAATGGAAAAATGGCTTCTCCCCACCGGCGATTGTTGTTGTTTACGATTTTCTATCAGTTCTCACCACACAACGACGTCTCATCTTTGCTCCTTGAATGTCGATATGTAATGGTATGGAGTTATTGAAACTTACTACGTGTAAAAAAGACTAGAAATTGAATGTTTATTTTTCATTGAAAGTTGCACTGGGTGCCTTTAATGAGTCGAAGGAGGTGGCAGTATTTACATTTTTATTCATACTGCAAGGAAGTGTTCAGACCAACTTGTTAATCATCTGGACGTCAACCTTCAGACTCATTAGCACAGAAGGTAGTGACACATTAACCTCCACACCTAGGGGAGGCTAAAACATGTTGGAGAAGCTCCCTAGTGGAGTTCTGTAAAGGTGTAAATACAGTCGGGCCGAGCTGAAGACATTACACTGGAATGGCAAAGCAAGAACTATCATGTAAGTGTTTATTTCAATATTTTGTTTTCATATTAATTTGAACTATCTACCAGACCCAGCCAAAAAATTGGCTCTAGTAGCTTATTTATTTGTATGTCATGAGTAGGCAAATATATTTAACATGTGTATTGGCTCGTTCGCTTCAGTAATCCACAATTCAGTGTGGTTCGGATGGTAGCTTACACTAAGAGTATAGGGTGTCCAATAGTGTCTTTAAATAGGACTTTACTGTGGATACTGTTTGGTTGCATTATTGTTGTGCCACTGAGGCTCACAGACCACAATTCAAATAAGGTGTCAGCCCGAAAACCTAAACACGCCCAATCTCCCAAAGGAAAAATACATTGTTTCTCTTGTGCGTTTCTTGCATATAGGCCTACTTATTTTTAAATGTTTTTATTAAACCAATTTGGGAATTTAAAGTTAAACTCTTAAACGGTTACTCAAACTATAGGATCGCCATAAAGGGCTATATATATATATGTGTGTGTGTGTGTGTGTGTGTGTGTGTGTGTGTGTGTGTGTGTGTGTGTGTGTGTGCTGTGTGTGTGTGTGTGTGTGTGTCGTGTGTGTGTGTGTGTGTGTGTGTGTGTGTGTGTGTGTGTGTGTGTGTGTGCGTGCGTGTGCACGTTTGTGTGTGTGCGTCTGTCTGTCTGTCTGTTTGACTGTGTGTGTGTGTGTGTGCGGTCACCTCAATATCTGTGGTTCGAGATCACATTTCAACAGGTTCTTTATGTTCTTTGTGACACACATATTTACATTACATGCAAAGACATACACATAAACAAACCTGCACGGACAGACAGGCAGCTCAGCTCAGCTCATAATGAATGTGCTGTAACTTCATCTCAATCAAGTGACAAGTTAACCCACTGATGGATGGCATCATGTCTGAATCAGTACAGCACACGGCGAAGTGTTTACACTGTTAACAGGATCCAAGTCAAACAAACTACATGGAGACGGCGAGTTTTATGCTCCTCCCAGTTATTTTGTTATCGTTGTTTTTAATGGAACATGATTTAGAGTGGGTCAGTTACTTCTGTTTTCATACAGTGAATGTTTAATCAGGGATGATAAATGATTGTGTTTTCTTTTTTAATGTGTGTGTGTGTGTGTGTGTGTGTGTGTGTGTGTGTGTGTGTGTGTGTGTGTGTGTGTGTGTGTGTGTGTGTGCGAGCGAGAGAGAGAGAGAGAGAGAGAGAGAGAGAGAGAGAGAGAGAGAGAGAGAGAGAGAGGAGAGAGATAAAGCGAAATAGGGAGAGTAAAATAGGGAAATGGAAAGACAGACATTGAGACAATGTCAAAACACACCTCGTCATTTAGATTTGCTGTGAGATATTGCGTGTGTGTGTGTGTGTTTGATAGAGAGATAGAGAGAGAGAGAGAGAGAGAGAGAGAGAGAGAGAGGGGGGGGGGGGGGAGAGAGAGAGGAGAGAGATAAAGCAAAATAGAGAGAGTAAAATAGGGAAATGGAAAGACAGACAGACAGACATTGAGACAATGTCAAAACACACCTCGTCATTTAGATTTGCTGTGAGATATTGAGTGTGTGTGTGTGTGTGTGTGTGTGTGTGTGTGTGTGTGTGTGTGTGTGTGTGTGTGTGTGTGTGTGTGTGTGTGTGTGTGTGTGTGTGTGTGTGTTTGAGAGAGAGAGAGAGAGAGAGAGAGAGAGAGAGAGAGAGAGAGAGAGAGAGAAGAGCCTATCAATTGTTTGACCTAACCCTCACTCTCCCCCCTCTTAGGGGAGGACGGTTGCAAATCACACCTAAAAATCATCCTCCTCGGCGGGCGAAACTCGGGGAAAAGCGTTGTGGGCAACCTCCTGCTTGGCAAGGAGGAGTTTGTGACTAGGGAGCGGACCACCTGCTCCAAGAGGCAAGGGGTGATGGCGGGGCGCTGGATCTCCGTGGTGGACACACCTGGCTGGTGGTGTGACCTGGGAACACGAGAGACGGCAGAACTAGTAAAGAGAGAGATCGCCAGCAGTGCACTTTTGTGTTTCGCGGGACCACATGTGTTCCTGATTGTCGTCAAGGCGTGTTCGGACTTCTCCGAACAGCGTCGGAGGGCTCTGGAGCAACACGTTGCCCTCCTCGGCGAGGCAGTGTGGCGGCACTGTATCGTTCTCCTCACTTGCGTGGATAGGGGAGAGCATGGAGCGGACGAGAAGACGGACAACAGCGGCCTCCAGTGGCTGGTTGAGAAGTGCGGCCAGAGGCGCCATCGTCTCACGCTGCCTGGCGACACGGTAGGCGGCCAGGTCACACAGCTGTGTGTCAAAATACTGAAACTGGCCACCGAGAATGCGGATAGACCTTTTGAAATAGAACCCAGCTGTTTACGTAGGATCAACCAGAGCATAAAGATGGTGGAGGAGAGAGCTCTGCAGAGGTTCCTCAGGACGAGGGAGCAAAGAGCTCAAATTCAAGGTCCGTGACGCAACATAACTTGAAATGAATGCAACTTAATATTGTTTCAAATATTTGTTTAGATAATTTCTTTTTTATCTAAACAAAAAGGCATAAAAGAAAAAAGACACCTAACCCACAACAACTCACCTCAGACTGTAACAACTTAATATTGTAACCGAATATTCAACCAACTATAGTTTGTATTAAAGCCTTTAAAACCCGTGCTTTCGTATTTATCTTACCCGCAGAAGGTGTGCGCCCCCTCTCTGACCTCAGACTGGTGGTGCTGGGAGCCACTGGTTCTGGTAAGACCTCCGCGGTCCACGCCCTCCTAGGCCTTAGTGACGCCCAGCGGGAGGGCGCCGGGAGAACGGCGCGGTGCCGGGTCCACCGCAGCGCCCGCGTCCTTGACCGGGACATGACCGTGGTGGACACGCCCGGCTGGTGGAGGAACTACTACGCCCTGGAGACCTCCGCCTTCGACCGGCGCGAGCTGTCCCGCAGCGTGCGTCTGTGCCCCCCCGGGCCCCACGCGCTCCTCCTGGTGGTCCGCGTGGACCGCGCCTTCACCGAGACCCACCGGAGGGCCGCGCAGGAGCACGTGGAGCTGCTGCTGGGGCCTGCGGCCTGGGGCCACGCCCTCCTGGTGTTCAGCTTCGGCGATTGGCTGGGGGACACGAGCGTGGAGCGCTTCGTGGAGAGCGAGGGCGAGCCGCTGCGGTGGCTCGTGGACCGCTGCGGCGACAGGTGATTATTTTTGACCACCTGTTTCGACACCAGTTATGAATGTTTTTTTCTCCACATGATAGACATCGTCATAGACGGTTTCATGAGTTTGTAGATAAATTACACTACAAACATGGCCTCTTTGCCATTCTGCCTAGGCCCAGAACAAAAGTTTACCTGTGTAATTTTAAATCTGTAGGTGTGGCTTATTGACCATCCCGCCCACTTCCAATACAAACTGAATCCCTCACTTTGTTTTGAGAGATGCTTCGTGAACCACCTGCCAGATCATTGACCTTGTGTCTCTGAATAAACCACCTGTTGAACATTTACCACTCTCCGAGTCATACCGAGCCCGAAACTACGATACAACAAAGGATCTAATTAGTTGTTCATCACAGGTACCACGTGATGAACAACAAACGCACGGGAGACGCCGGCTTCCAGGTGGCCGAGCTGGTGGGCAAGGTGGAGGCGATGGTGGCGGCCAACCAGGGCTGTGGTGGCTATCTCCAAGCCGGAGGCGGTGTGACGGACGAACCCCTCCTCTCGGAGGAGGAGGAGGAGGCGGAGAGGAGGAGGAGGAAGAGGGCGGAGCAGGTGGAAGCCGACCAGAGGCTCCTCCTGAAGAACGAGCAGAGGCAGGCGCTGAGGTCCGAGCTGGGTGAGGGAGACACAGACGTCAACGCGTGGTTGGACAACCTCAAACCGTCGTCGACCTCGTCACACAGATTGCTTTATGAATCGCCGGTTTCTCTGACGTCGCTTCTCTTAACGTTTACATTTAGAGCTTTTATTTAGCAGACGTTTTTTTATCCATTGCGATTTACAATAAGTGCATTTTTGGGGGGGAGGCGGAGCCTATGCAGAGGCCAGGTGAACTCAGAACCTCGTTCCCCGTGTTTTTTTTAACCGACGAATCAAACCTTTGCTTCCCTCAGAGAAGCTCCCCCCTACCTCCGACTTGAGACTGGTACTGTTGGCCGGCAGAAACACGGGCAGGACCTCCTGTGGAGACACCATCCTGGGCCGAGGGGGTTTCCACGCCGACGACCGGGCCGCCGCGGGCGCCGAGCGGCACGCCCGCGTGAGAGGCGTGGCCGTGACGGTGGTGGAGCCGCCTCCCCCGCCGCCGTCCTCGCGTGGCCGCGAGCGAGAGGTCCCACGCGGCCTGAGTGCCCTCCTGCTGGTGGTGAACGCCAGCTCCTCCTTCACCTCCTCTCTCCTGGAGGCCCTGGAGGAGCAGGCGATGGGAGGTGCGGAGCAGAAGCAGGAGGAGGAGGAGGAGGAGGAGGAGGAGCAGACTGTGGGAGGAGCAGAGGAGGGGGAGGTGGAGGAGGAGGGGGAGGAGGAGAAGCAGATGGTGGGAGGAGCAGAGGAGGAGAAGGAGGAGAAGCAGATGTTGGGAGGGGCAGAGGAGAAGAAGGAGGAGGTAGAGGAGCAGGTGTTGGGAGGAGCTGAGGAGAAGAAGGAGGCGGTAGAGGAGCAGGTGTTGGGAGGAGCAGAGGAGAAGAAGGAGGAGGAGGAGGAGGTGGAGGAGCAGATGGTGGGAGGAGCGGAGAAGGAGGAGGAGGAAGAGGAGCAGACGTTGGGAGGAGCCGAGGAGGTGGAGGACAAGGACCAGGAGATGGTGGGAGGAGCAGAGAAGAAGGAGGGGGAGGAGGAGGAGGAGAAGCAGATGTTGGGTGGAGCGAAGTTGGCGGAGGAGGAGAAGGAGAAGAAGGAGAAGAAGGAGGAGGAGAAGCAGATGTTGGGAGGAGCAGAGGACGAGGAGGAGAATGAGGAAGAGAAGGAGGAGGGCAAGGAGATGCGGTGGAGCAGAGCCATGGTGCTGTTCAGCCACGGCGACTGGCTGGGGGACACGAGCATCGAGGAGCGGATCGAGAGCGAGGGCGAGGCCCTGAGGAGCCTGGTGCAGCGGTGTGGGAACCGCTACCACGTCCTGGACAACCGGCACCGGGGAGACGGGGCCCAGGTCCACCGGCTCCTGGAGCAGGTGGAGGAGATGCTGCTGGGGGCCAGGCGAGCTCTGCTCCAGAGAGGGGGGGATTCAATCAGAAACACTGTGACTCCGGCAGTAAGACACCGACAACAGGGGTTAGCGGTGGGTCAACGTCACAGGAAGATCCGAGATTGTGAGTGTGCTGTAATTAAACAAAACACACGGTGACTTCCACTTGTTTTACATGTCGTTAGCCTTAAGGTTAAGGTTTTGGGGAAAGAAAGGAACTTTTGAACTTTTACTGAAACAGTAAGTTCGACCGCATTTGGCCAGTATATAAATGTAGGCAATGAAGCACACTGAATCAGCAGCTTTAGAAGAGCAGAGTGAGTTTAGAAATCACAATTTGGCCAGAATATGACCCAGGCAATTATGCTACGACCGTAATTGGTGTATGTGGTGTATTTGCACTTTTTGTACCCGTTTTCCCCAACATGAACCCTCCCTCAATTCTGCCATTGTTGTCCTTTCCAGTGGGGTTACCCTGCACCAATAACTCATCAGCCCTGGACTGTCCAGCGGAGACCAGCATGAGTTGTCGTGTGGTCGCACGACCAGAACAGACCAGATTGGCTCTCAGCATCTACATCGACATGAACGGCCTGGCCTCGCGTACGGCCTGCCCTGACCTCAGAGACGACAAGGTGCCGAGATGGACCTTGAGGGACATATTGGCCGCGATGGGGATTCTGCCAAACAGGTCTCGGACCAGTTCTCCACACGACCGCGTGGAGGTACTGAGTGAAGGGCGTGTCTGCGTGTCCCCCCTGAGACGCAGGGGGGCTGAGCCGGCCTCCCCCTCCCACCACCAGAGGGCGCTGACGACAGCGGCGGCGACCGAGGAGGACGCCGTCGCGGCGCGGTCGCCGTGGCAACCCAGAGACGACGCCCTGAGGAAGCTCTTCGCGTCGGGAGACCTGCAGGCCCTGATCGACCAATGGGGCAGCAGCAGCCTGGAGGAGCTGGAGGCCTTCGTCGACGCCCACTTCGAGATGGTGTGGGAGCGGGCCATGAGCTCGGCGTCGGAGGATGATGATGTCACGGAGAGGGGCGGGGCCACGGGGGAGGAGGGGGCGGAGCAGGACGAAGCCGGGTCCTCCGTGGCGGAGGGGCTGTCCAAGCTGCACCTGCTGGAGGAAATCCAGAGGGACGTGACGGAGATGAAGCAGAGCCTGGACAAGTGCTGGAAGGTCATGCTGGAGCTCCTGGAGGCCCACAGAGGAGGCCAGCGCCCTGCAGAGGAGGACTCACAACGGGCAACACGTGACTGACGCTGTGTGTATGTCTCTTTAAGAAAAAATCCATTCGCGGAACGACTTTCACTTCGACTCGATTTGTCCACCAGGGGGGGGTGTTGTATTAGAGATGTTTGACAGTGGGATAGCGAATTTTGTGTTCAGTCTCTTCAGTTCCTCTTTTCAGGGAAGCTGACTCTGCTGATGTATTCTAACTAATCCATTATGGCACCCATTCCACTCCTCCCCCTCCCTAGAAGAGGGACCCCCCACTTTGCGACCCCTCTCAACGTTAATTAAGTTAATATTCTTTCTTGTCCTTTTGGGGGGCTTGGCTTAGGGGGTGTTACACACATTTAGCCTGTATAAAGGGTAATCAGGGCTGGTTTAGGGCAAATGGAAAGAGCAATATATCACATTTGAGTACAGGCAACTTAATAACTGCAACATTGTTTTACAAAGATTGTAGCACATCAAATCACAAAGAAGATCAGACATTATGTAAATGAACATCTTCTTGTGTGTGTGTGTGTGCAGGTGTGCACATTTGTGTGCACGTGTGCGTGTGCATGTGTATTTCCAAGGAGTCAGCAGAACGACCCTGCTGAGAGAGTGACGCTGTTGGGTTGAAACCCTTATTTTTTCAGCGGTGTGCCTATTTTTCACTTAGGCAATTGGCTGAGGCTGGTCTAGAGAGACCGTAACAGTGAACGCCACAACCCGTTGACACGGACGTCACGACAGACACCGACAGGCTCTGCTCAGGGAGACAGAGTCCTCCTTGGTCAAGGGCGACGGAAACCGTGTTACGCCGAAGATACATCCCCTTTGGATAAAAGCTTTCACGAGGAAACAACAATTTAGATACCTGCTTGTCTTTGTCCCTCGAATAAAGAGCAGGAAATACGTTGTGGTCGCAATAAAGCCCGTTTGTGAGCCTGCCAGCCAACATGAAAACACGTTTGTACGCCCTGCACATTTCCCATCTTCGGTCTAGTTCCGTTTTGTTGAACTTAATGATGTTATTTGCGTACGAAGGCATTAGGAAGGCAGTGTGTCTTGAGTTGAGGCCGCAGTGTAGGAGGAGCAACGGAAATGTTTAACGAGTGGGAGAGAAGAAAGGGACAGCACGCTCCACCATTAGACGGCTGTCACGATGGCCAGTCTTAGTGACGGCGTCTTTCCGAATCGTTTTCCTCTGAATATCGTTACACCTGCGGTGGTCCTCTGTCTTCTCAGCCTGGGGCATCCGCCTTCGCTGGCGTCATCACATCTCTCCTCCTCGTTCTACTGCTGCCACATCGTTCCACCCAGCATGTGGTCTGTCATTCTCTCTCTCTCTCTCTCTCTCTCTCTCTCTCTCTCTCTCTCTCTCTCTCTCTCTCTCTCTCTCTCTCTCTCCCCTCACTCCTTCAATGTTCATTCTTTCTCTCTCCCCCCCAGTGCACGCTGTGTCTTCCTCTCCCTCTCCACTTCCTACCTCATTAAAAAGAGATAGGCGACTCCAAGGAAGGGAGAAATGGATCTGTGTCTCCCAACGCCGGCCGTTTCGGGACGGGAGACAATTCTGAGTCCGCATCCATCTCCATTAGCACGACAACTCGGCAACTACCAGCGACCCCCCCCCCCCCCCCCGCACCCACCCTCCAGGGCCCTTCTCTCTCTCTCTCTCTCTCTCTCCCTCTCCTCTCTCTCTCTCTCTCTCTCTCTCTCTCTCCTCTCTCTCTCTCTCTGTCTCTGTCTCTCCTGTCTCTCTCTCTCTCTCTCCTCTCTCTCTCTCTCTCTCTCTCTCTCCCCCTCTCTCTCTCTCTCTCTCTCTCTCTCTCTCTCTCTCTCTCTCTCTCTCTCTCTCTCCCCCTCTCTCTCTCTCTCTCTCTCTCTCTCTCTCTGATGCTTTCCCCCGATTCCTGTGCGCGATCACACCCCATTATCCGTCTGTTGTGAGGGGGGGAGGTGAAAGGGAGAGAGTGGGAGACAGAGAGAGAGAGAGGGAGAGAGTCGGTGAGTGTGTGTGTGTGTGTGTGTAGTGGGGGGGGGGAGTGAGGGGGGGGAGGGCGGTGCGAGTGGGAGGGTTGGAGGTACTTTACAGTCAGTCAAAAGGGAATCAACTCAGTGTGCCGCCACTCAAAGCGCCGTGGGGCCGTCACTCAGCTCCTGTCACGTTCCATGTCAGGGCCCCCCCCCTGGGGAGGGGGGGGGCCGGGGGAATGGGACGCTGATCCACGGATTACACACTTGTGGATCACGTCCCACTTTCACACAGTTTCGCATTCAGTGTGTGTCCAGCCGCCCACTTGAAGCCTTACAGCAGAGTAGGATTGTGTTCAGTTTCAGTGACACTTTGTACAAAACGTTTATATTTACATTTACATTCAGGGCGTTTAGCAGACGCTTTTTGTCCACAGCGACTTACAATAAGTTCATTTTTCAGAGGAAAGAGAAACAACTATATATATCGCTGTCGGTACAGTAAGGAGGTTTCTAAAACCAAGTGCCAAGCACTAACCATCGCTAGGTTAACCCATTCCCCGTATGCAACAAAGCTAGCTAGGATAAGACGCTACACAATGCTAAGTACTATTTTAAGTGCCAGGACGCACTACATACAATAATTGTCTAAAAGTGGTGTCGGCCTAAGGGGGAGTCTATGTATATTCTAGGTGAACTCAACACAAGTGAGTGTCTGATAAATGTATATTTATACATGTATATATATATACACAGAAGGGCACTCAGGCCATATATATATGTGTAATGTAATATGTACTAACAATAACAATAGGTATCCGATGATCCACTGAATACATAATAACCAGTCCTGTGCGGCCTTCCAGGTATGTTTCATCATACGATACATGTTTGTTCCGCTACGGTATAGAATCAACAAACACGGATGCTGTTTCCGGGGGCGACCCCTGGCCCTATTATATATCCAACGATGTCGTCTGCCGGTGACGTGCCTCATCGATGCTGACACGGTTGTTTAGACGGAGAGGTAAGCAAGTTGTGTAACTCGATTCACCGAGCAGGGGGAGGCGGCTGAGGAGAAAAAGACTGAAAAAGATACAATAAACCCACGCCAGCGCAGGGCAATGCCTTGTGAGTTGCTATCGGGCATTGGGGCAGAGAATTAGTGGAGGGGACTGCACGGATAGATGGTGCGCCCTGATTCAAATCATTTTGATAAAAGAATAGACGCAATACAACCGACAAAGACAGGGAAGAGGCGGCTTCTCTGCTCCAATTTAATGAACTGCCCAATTTGTCATTCGGCAGAGGTACGGAAACGACAATTTAAAGATCGGATCTGAAGGAGTGTGTCAGAAATAAATCGTTTTCCCCTGACATCTGAGCATAGAGCAGCCGTTCAGTGGCTCAGGAGACAAAAGTGACGGTGGATTCAGACAAACGTTAAAAAGGAGCAGGTTGCCATCTTTCAGACGTCCGGACTGAACCCCATAACCTGCGGCAGGCAGTGGAACCTCTACCCCCATTCCCCCTCCACCCCTCCTCTTAATACACCATTAGATACCTTTCCCATACATCCTGCCTCTTCCCAGGCCCTCCCTGGGATCCAGGGCCAAGGGGGAAGCCCTTGGGCCCAGTTCAGGAAACAATTAGCCGACCAAAATTGGGCACCAAGTGAGAAGCACTGGCCCTCAGTTCCATTTAGAGCGCCTGTCTGTTTCTCCCCCTGTCGTTC